>NW_025535025.1:0-127214 GCF_020615455.1 Coregonus clupeaformis
ACTGTTAGGCCTACTGCTGCTAGGTAGCTCTCTCTGCTCTCTCCCTCCCTCTGTCTGTCCTTGATTGCAGGAGTGAAGTCTGGTGTGCGGGGAGTCAGGGTTCCAGCTGCAGCTCATTCACCATAATCACCTCAGCCTTTAAGACCCGGTCAAACTTACCACTCATCGTCAGATCATAGTCAAGACGACCATGTTAGTCTCGCTGCCGACTCAACCTGTTTATTTTTGCTCTTTGTGTTTTGGCCTGTTCTATTTACTTTTTCTCCTGTGCCACAGATATTTGGAACCTGACTCCTGCCTCCGCTTCACTCCTGCCACCACCATCCTGCTCCTCCACTACCGGACCTCTCTTTTGGACTCACCACGGACACTAGGACTACGGTACCACACCTGCCCTGACCTGGATCTGTTACCTCCCTGTAACCTGGACTTGCTCTTCCCCATTATTGGAAACCTGGACTATTGAACATTTTAAATAAAACCTGTTAAACCTTCTCTGGCTTGGTGTACTTGTCTGCATTTGGGTTCTAATACTGGTAAATCATAACAGTATGATCTGACCATCATGAACCCAGCAGACAGTAGCTTGATACCACCCCGGGAGTGCACTCAAATTTGGACTGCCATAGCCAATCAGGGCATTTTACTTGGCCAACATGATACCCTGTTTAAGACAATTGCTGAGGACAGTCAGGTGCTGCTTAATCAGGTTCAATTACTCACCAATCAAGTGTCTGCCCTTACTACCCCTTCAGCCCAGATCAGAGAGCCCCTTGTTCCTGCTCCAGAGCGCTATGACGGGAACATGGGAACCTGTGGCGATTTTTTGACTCAATGCTCGTTAGTGTTTGTTAACAACAGCCCCTCACCTACGCCTCAGAAAGAGCCCAGGTATTGCCTACCTTATCAACTCTACTAGCGGTTCCGCTCGTGCCTGGGGATCCGCGGTCTGGGAGAGTCAGTCAGACATTTGCAACGCTTACGTTGCCTTCACCACTGAGATGAGGAAGGTTTTGACCACCCCGCACGAGGCAAGGAGGCTGCGAAACGGTTGTTTTCTCTTGGCAGGGGGCTCGCAGTGTGGCGGAGATGGCAGTGGAGTTTCGGACTTTAGTAGCAGTGAGTGGTTGGAATGACGAGGCATTACAAGGAGTGTTCATCAATGCTTTGTCTGAGACTTTAAAAGATGAATTGGTGTCATATGATGAATCGCCTACGCTGGATAATCTTATTTCACTCACCATCAGGTTGGATAATCGGATTCGGGAGCGCCGACGGGAGAGGAGTGTTAGTTCCAAGCAACCTGTCTGTCATCAACAAACTCCTCCCCGCATCTTCCCTACGGAGAAAGCCGTGTCTTCCCGTAGTCGATACGAGGAGCACTGAACCCGGGCCATGGAGGTGGGTCGTGCACGGTTGTCCTCAGAGGAGCGTGCACGTCGCATTCAGGCTCGGGTCTGCCTGTATTGTGGAGAAGCTGGTCATTTCGTTCCTTCCTGCCCAGTTCGTCCGGGAAAAGGGCCGGCTCATCATTAATGGGAGAAGTTTTTGGTGAGCCGAGCAGCGGATTCTTCCTCTTCTCCCCGCATTCTGCTCCAGGCATCCCTCCAGTGGCAGTTCCAGAATCTCTCTCTGTTAGTGCGCTGATTGACTCTGGGAGACGAAAGCCTTTTGGATAGAGAGTGGGCTCAACAAATGGATTTGGAGACTGTTCCTATGGACTGTCCGCTGCAGGCTAAGGGTCTGAATGGACAATTGTTGACCCATATTACCCATCAGACTGTTCCTGTTTGTCTTAGAGTGTCGGGAAATCATCAGGAGAACATTCAATTCCATATTATCGACTGCCCACAGACCCCTCTGGTCCGGTATCCCCTGGCTCATAAGACACAATCCACACATTGATTGGGTGACAGGTAGAATTGTTTCATGGAGCACATTTTGTCATGTGAATTGTTTATGTTCTGCTCTGACTCCTGCCAGTACTGTGCCTGACCTCCACTGGAGTCCATGGATCTTTCTAATGTTTCTGACGTGTATCATGACCTGGCATCCGCTTTCTGCAAACACAGAGCTACTTCTCTTCCTCCTCACCGGCCTTACGACTGTGCCATTGACCTCCAGCCAGGAGCCCCGCCCCAGCAGTCGCCTGTACAATCTCTCCCGGCCGGAGACGGAGGCTATGGAGAACTACATTCGGGACTCTTGGCGGCAGGTATTACGTTTCGCTCGTCACCTGTAGGAGCGGGATTCTTTTTTGTTGCTAAGAAGGATAAGACCCTCAGACCCTGTATTGATTACCGTGGACTTAACAACATCACCATTAAGAACAAGTATTCTCTGCCTTTGATTAATTCTGCCTTTCCCTCCTTCATGGTGCTACCATCTTTACGAAACTGGATCTACGAAATGCGTATCACCTGGTGCGCATTCGTAAAGGTGATGAATGGAAGACTGCCTTCAACACACCTTGGGACATTTTGAGTATCTGGTTATGCCTTTTTGGGTTGTCTAATGCCCTGCTGTTTTTCAGGCACTAGTCAATGATGTCCTTCGGGACATGTTGAATCGGTTTGTTTTTGTCTATCTGGATGATATCTTGATTTTCTCAGAGTCCTCCCAGGAACATGAACTGCATGTGCGCCAGGTGTTGCAAAGGTTGTTGGAGAACAAACTGTTTTGTGAAGATGGAGAAATGTGAATTTCATGTGTCTGAGACCTCTTTTTTGGGTTACATCATCGCTCAGGGGGAGTTGCGGATGGACCCAGCTAAGATCTCTGCTGTCACGGACGGCCAGCCCCCTCTACCCGCAAAACAACTTCCAACGATTTCTGGGGTTTGCGAACTTCTATAGGAGGTTCATCAAGGACTACAGCCGCATTGCGGCGCCACTCACCGCTCTCACCTCCATCTCACGACCGTTCGCTTGGAATGAAGGGCTCGAATCAGCGTTCAAGAACTGAAACATCGCTTCGCTTCGGCTCCCATTCCTGATGCAGCGGACCCCGACCGCCAGTTTGTCGTGGAGGTGGATGCATCCGACACTGGGGTAGGTGCGGTGTTGTCACAGCGTTCTCCTGAAGATAACAAACTGCATCCCTGTGCTTTCTTCTCAAGGAAACTTTCTCAGGCAGAGAGGAATTACGATGTTGGCAATCGTGGAACTGCTCGCCGTTAAGCTGGCTCTGAGGAGGGCGACATTGGTTGGAGGGGGGCGGAACAACCCTTCATCGTTTGGACGGATCATAAGAATCTGGCTTACCTCCAGTCAGCGGCAGCTCAACCCCCGTCAAGCCAGGTGGGCACTATTTTTGGGAGATTCAATTTTTCTCTGTCTTACCGTCCTGGGTCACGCAACGTCAAGCCTGACGCCCTGTCCCGTGTTCATTCGGCTGTTGATACTGGTAGTAACCCTGAACCCATTTTGCCTCCTACCTGCAGTATTGGTCGTCGTCACATGTGACATCGGGGGGATTGTTAGACAGGCTCTCAACATCATCAAGCTGACCCTGGGAGGGGTCCTCTAACGGATGTTTGTCCCTGAGTCTGCTCGCTCCCAGGTACTTCAGTGGGCTCACTCGTCTCCCCTTCACCTGTCACCCTGGAGTTTCGGGACCCTTGACTTTGTTGCGACGGAAGTTCTGGTGGGCCACGATGGAGGCGGACACTCGAGCCTTCATTGCTGCTTGTACGGTATGTGCACGAAGTAAGAACTCCACCCAGGCCAGCGCTGGTCATCTACGACCTCTACCTATACCCAGCCGGCCTGGTCGCATATCGCTATGGATTTTGTCACTGGACTTCCCCCTCGTCTGGAAAGACTGTAATTCTTACGG
Source organism: Coregonus clupeaformis (assembly GCF_020615455.1). Taxonomy (NCBI): domain Eukaryota; kingdom Metazoa; phylum Chordata; class Actinopteri; order Salmoniformes; family Salmonidae; genus Coregonus; species Coregonus clupeaformis. The sequence continues at coordinate 3,838 of NW_025535025.1, forward strand.
TGATTGATCGTTTTTCTAAGTTCGCTCATTTTTTGGCCCTACCTAAACTGCCCACTGCCAGAGAGACGGCTGATATTTTGGTTGAACATGTGTTCCGCTCTCATGGTCTACCCACGGATATTGTCTCTGACAGGGGTCCCCAGTTTGTCTCCCAGGTGTGGAAAGCTTCTGTAAAGCTTTGGGCATTACATCCAGCCTGTCCTCTGGATATCACCCCAGACCAACGGGCAAGCCGAGAGAGCGAACCAGGAGATGGAGACCGCTCTTCGCTGTGTCACAGGGTCTAACCCCTGGGTCATGGAGCTCCATGCTCCCCCTGGGTGGAATATGCTCATAACACCTTGACTAACGCTTCCTCTGGTTTGTCTCCTTTTCTGTGTGCTCTGGGTTATCAACCTCCCTGTTCCCTTCTCAAGAGAGGGGAACTGGCGGTTACCTCGGTGCAGTCCCACATGCGCCGCTGCTTCAAGGTCTGGAGGAAGGCCAGGGTAGCTCTGTCCCGAGCTTCGGCGTACATGCAGAGGCAAGCCACCGTCACCGGTCCCAGGCTCCGGTTACCTCTCCTGGTCAAGAGGTATGGCTGAAGTCACGGGACCTTCCATTGAAGGTGGAGTCTAAGAAGATGGCGCCTGTTTTATAGGACCGTTCAAGATACTGTCTATTGTTAACCCCTGCGCGGTTAAGCTACAGCTTCCTGCCTCTCTACGGGTTCATTCCACCTTTCACTGTTTCCCAGATTAAGCCTGTGTCGGTTAGCCCTCTGTGCCCGCCCTCTCGTCCCCTCCTCCGCCCAGGATCGTGGGTGGGGTCCGGTCTACACTGTCCGGCGACTTCTGGATGTTCGCCGCCGGGTCGTGGTTTCCAGTACCTGGTGGATTGGGAGGGTTATGGTCCTGAGGAACGTTTCCTGGGTGCCCAGGAGCTTCATTGTGGATCCTGATCTGGTCCGAGAGTTTCATAGGTTACATCCCCGATAAACCCCGCCGCCAAGCCAGGTGGCGTCCGTAGAGGGGGTACTGTTAGGCCTACTGCTGCTAGGTAGCTCTCTCTCTGCTCTCTCCCTCCCTCTGTCTGTCCTTGATTGCAGGAGTGAAGTCTGGTGTGCGGGAGTCAGGGTTCCAGCTGCAGCTCATTCACCATAATCACCTCAGCCTTTAAGACCCGGTCAAACTTACCACTCATCGTCAGATCATAGTCAAGACGACCATGTTAGTCTCGCTGCCGACTCAACCTGTTTATTTTTGCTCTTTGTGTTTTGCCTGTTCTATACTTTTTCTCCTGTGCCACAGATATTTGGAACCTGACTCCTGCCTCCGCTTCACTCCTGCCACCACCATCCTGCTCTCCACTACCGGACCTCTCTTCTGGACTCACCACGGACACTCAGGACATTACGGTACCACACCTGCCCTGACCTGGATCTGTTACCCTCCCTGTAACCTGGACTTGCTCTTCCCCTATTATTGGAAACCTGGACTATTGAACATTTTAAATAAACCTGTTAAACCTTCTCTGGCTTGGTGTACTTGTCTGCATTTGGGTTCTAATACTGGTAAATCATAACACCAACTCCATATGGGGAAGCGTTGCACGCCAGTTGATTTGGCAAGGACGGGTCGAAGTGAGTCAACACCTTATCAATCAACGCTGGCTTCGCTTTCTTGAAAGTAGTGTCACACTCCTTTGTCCATGACCAGGGTTTGATCTCTCTCATTAGCTCATGCAAAGGCTTCAGATTCGGGATGAACTTGCTGTTGCACTTCTCGCAAACATTTAAGCATTACCCTACAAGTCGATTTAGAGTTTTTTACATTTGAGTCACGTAGCATGACGCTCCTATCCAGAGCGACTTACAGAAGCAATTAGGGTTAAGTGCCTTTGCTCAAGGGCACGTCGACAGATTTTTCAGTTAGTCGGCTCGGTTACTGGTCCAAGGCTCTAAACCACTAGGCTACCTGCACCCTACCTGCCCTCCCTTTTAAAGGTTCAGCAGATGCTCGTCGTCATCCTTTCCTGTGACGATGCTGTCATCAAGGTAACAATGTGACCTTGGGTGGTCGCCAAGACCTGATCCATGGCCATCTGGAACAAGGCAGGTGCCAATGTGATTCCAAAACGGCAAGTGGCGGTATCTGTAAAGTTCCATGTGGGTAGTGATGGTGAGGTACTTTTGTGACTCTTCATCTACATGCATATTCATGAAGGCTTTGTTGAGATCAATTTTGCTGAATTTCTTTCCACCAGCCGACCCCTGCGCATAGTTATTCGATAATCGGAGGAAGCGGGTATTGTTCCACTGTCAGTACAAGATTAATGGTCACCATAATCTCCACACAGGTGAACGGAGCAATCACGCTTTGATCACAGGGGAGTGTGACAACTCGCTGTGTGGAACCGGCCCTAGGACTCCAATACTGACCAGCCATTGTATGTCAGAATCCACCTTCTGCTTGAGGGGGTATGGAACTTTTCTAGCCTTCATGAACTTTGGCTCGAGAGTCTGGCTTGAGCTGTAGCTTCACCAAAATCCTGTTCATATTTCCCAGTTCATCCTTAAAAACAGCTGCATGTCGAGTCAGCACAGTTGACAACCCTGTTCCTTCAACTGACATCGCATTCACCTTCGTCCAGTCCAGACAAATCTTTTCAAACCATGGCAGGCTCATCAGCACTTTGACCACGTAGATGGGTAGTTTGGCTTTTTATCTGTTTAGTTCCACCAGGACCTCTGCCTTTCTGTCATGGGGAAAGTCTCTCCTGTATAGGTCTTGTGGCGTACAGCAGGTCAGCCACCAGGGGGAGACCCTGGTAACAGATGGAGTATACATCACGAGGCGGTGGCTCCATCTGCTGGACATGCTAGGTCTCAACAGGCTCTCCGGACAGGACTAATTGGGGCTGATTGGGAGCTGGTGTGTAATTAAGGGCGGATTGCACACCAGCTGTGCAAGGCCCATAAAGCTGCCAGAAGGGCAGCACATGGGAGAGGACTGGGAGAAGTAAGGTAACTTCCGTGTAGTTGGAAACTGTATCCTGGAGAGGGTATCATGGGGGAGACCTATCTTTTTCTTTTGATTATTTTATTAATAAACACCCTTGATGCCACACACGTACTGTGCGGAAGTAGGCATCCAGCCAGGACGGGTTGTGCCAGCTCTCCACTCCAGACCTCCAGTCCGCCTCCACAGTCCGGCCCGGCCCGTGCCTGCTCCCCGCACCAAGCAAGTGGTGCGTGTCGCCAGCCCGGTACGCCCCATACCTGCTCCCCGCACCAAGCCAGTGGTGCGTGTTCCCAGTCCGGCCCGACCTGTTCCTGCTCCTCGCACCAAGCCAGTGGTGCATGTCGCCAGTCCGGCCCGGCCCGTTCCTGCTCCCCGCACCAAGCCAGTGGTGCGTGTTCCCAGTCCGGCCTGACCTGTTCCTGCTCCTCGCACCAAGCCAGTGGTGCGTGTCGCCAGCCCGGTACGCCCCGTACCTGCTCCCCGCACCAAGCAAGTGGTGCGTGTCGCCAGCCCGGTATGACCCGTACCTGCTCCCCGCACCAAGCCAGTGGTGCGTGTCGCCAGTCCGGCCCAGCCCGTTCCTGCTCCCCGCACCAAGCCAGTGGTGTGTGTTCCCAGTCCGGCCCGACCTGTTCCTGCTCCTCGCACCAAGCCAGTGGTGCGTGTCGCCAGTCCGGCCCGGCCCATTCCTGCTCCTTGCACTAGGCCAGTGGTGCGTGTTCCCAGTCCGGCCCGGCCTGTTCCTGCTCTCGCACTAGCCAGTGGTGCGTGTCGCCAGTCGGCCCGGCCTGTTCCTGATCCTCGCACAAAGCCAGTGGTGCGTGTTCCAGTCCGGCCCGGCCCCATCCTGCTCTCGCACCAAGCCAGTGGTGCGTGTCGCCAGTCCGGCCCGGCCTGTTCTGATCCTCGCACTCAAGCCAGTGGTGCGTGTTCCCAGTCCGCCCGGCCTGTTCCTGCTACTCGCACCTAGCCTGTGGTGCGTGTCGCCAGTCCGGCCCGGCTTGTTCCTGCTCAGGGAAAGGACCATGGGCGAAGGTAGATTCCCAGGCAGGAGAGGAGCAACGGCAAACATGGAGGGCGCCGGTCGAGGAGGAAGCCCGAGAAGCAGCCCCAAGAACATTTTTTGGGGGGGCACACAGGGTGGTTGGTGGAGCCTAGGTTCAGAGCAGAGCCAACTCCCCGTACTCACGCTAGGAAGCGTGTGACTGGGCAGGCTCCGTGTTATAAGGAGCTACGTACTGTGTCGCCAGTGCGCCGGCACAGTCCTGTATGTCCTGTGCTAGCACCACGCACGTGCCGTGCGAAAATGGGCATCCAGCCAGGACGGGGTGTGCCGGCTCAACGGTCCTGGTCTCCAGTACGCCTCCTCGGCCCCGCATATCCTGCGCCATTTCTACGTACTGTATCGCCAGTGCGCGTGCACAGCCCAGTCCGTCCTGTGCTAATGCCACACACGTACTGTGCGGAAGTAGGCATCCAGCCAGGACGGGTTGTGCCAGCTCTCCGCTCCAGACCTCCAGTCCGCCTCCACAGTCTGGCCCGGCCCGGCCCGTGCCTGCTCCCCGCACCAAGCAAGTGGTGCGTATCGCCAGCCCGGTACGCCCCATACCTGCTCCCCGCACCAAGCCAGTGGTGCGTGTCGCCATCCCGGTACGACCCGTACCTGCTCCCCGCACCAAGCCAGTGGTGCGTGTTCCCAGTCCGGCCCGGCCTGTTCCTACTCCTAGCACCAAGCCAGTGGTGCGTGTTCCCAGTCCGGCCCGGCCTGTTCCTGCTCCTCACACCAAGCCAGTGGTGAGTGTCTCCAGTCCGGCCCGGCCTGTTCCTACTCCTCGCACCAAGCCAGTGGTGCGTGTTCCCAGTCCGGCCCGGCCTGTTCCTGCTCCTCGCACCTAGCCAGTGGTGCGTCGCCAGTCCGGCCCGGCCCGTTCCTGCTCCTCGCACAAGGCCAGTGGTGCGTGTTGCCAGTCCGGCCCGACCTGTTCCTGCTCCTCGCACCAAGCCAGTGGTGCGTTTTCCCAGTCCGACCCGGCCCGTTCCTGCTCCCCGCACCAAGCCAGTGGTGCGTGTTCCCAGTCCGGCCCGACCTGTTTCTGCTCCTCGCGCCAAGCCAGTGGTGCGTCGCCACCCGGTACGCCCCGAGCCTGCTCCCGCACCAAGCCAGTGGTGCGTGTTCCCAGCCCAGTACGCCGCCTGCTCCCGCACCAAGCCAGTGGTGCGTGTTCCCAGCCCGGTACGACCCGTACCTGCTCCCCGCACCAAGCCAGTGGCCTAGTGCAAGGAGCAGGAATGGGCCGGGCCGGACTGGCGACACGCACCACTGGCTTGGTGCGAGGAGCAGGAACAGGTCGGGCCGGACTGGGAACACACACCACTGGCTTGGTGCGGGGAGCAGGAACAGGGCGGGCCGGGCTGGCGACGCGCACCACTGGCTTGGTGCGGGGAGCAGGACTGGGTTCCTTGATTACCCCCCGCTCCTTCTGCTGCCTAACCAGCTCCTCTCGCTGTGCCTCTACACCTTCCTTCTGCTCCCTCTGAACCAATATCCCCCGTAATCTGGTGGCCTCCTCTCCTAACCAGCAGATCCGCCCTGTCGCGGCCTCCTGCTGCCTCGTCGTCCACACCGTGTGCCCCCCCACCAAAAAATGTATTGGGGTTGCCTCTCCACCTTGATCAGGGCCTCCATCTTTCTTGCCAGATCCTCTCTTATCTCCTGCCAAGTCCATCCTCTCTGCTCCTCCTCGGCACACTGCTTGGTCCAGGTCTGGTGGGATCTTCTGTCACGCTCGTTTTTTGACGGGTCAGACCAAGGCGCAGCGTGATATGCGTACATGTTTATTTTAACTTAATAAACAACACGACAAAACAACAAACTAAACGAAACGTGAAGTCCAAGGTAGAACACAAAACATACCTTAAACGGAACAAGATACCACAACCCACTAGTGCCAAAAGGCTGCCTAAGTATGGTCCCCAATCAGAGACAACGAGCTACAGCTGCCTCTGATTGGGAACCACACCGGCCAACATAGATCTACACATAATAGACCTACAACATAGAATATAGATAACAAAGAATATACACACCCTGACTCAACATATCAGAGTCCCCTGAGTCAGGGCGTGACAACTTCAGGAAGTCCCTCTAACAACTGACTTTCATAATGCTTATGGCTGCAGAAACACACATAAATACTTAAGTTTCAAAAAACCCACCATAGTCTTTTTTATTTATTTACAATGACACACATTTTAATGCCAAAGACACACCAAAATGGCTTTCCAATAGATGTTGAGAGTTCCTGAATGGTCCAGTTAAGTCCTGACTTAAATCTGCTTGAAAATAAGAGACCAGGTTTAAATATTGCTGTCCATCAATGATTCTAAACCAAATTCACTGAGTGTAGAAAATTCCCCACCCATTTCCTGACTGACATGTCGACCAGTCACCCCCATTTCCATGTTCCTGCAGGAGTGGGACTTCTTCTTCTTCTTCTTCTTCTTCTTCTTCTTCTTCTTCTTCTTCTTCTTCTTCTTCTTCTTCTTCTGTGGTTTTTAAATGGTGGTTGGCAACCAAAAGGTGCATTACCACCACCAACTGGACGGGGTTGAAAAAAACAAAGTAAAAAGAAAATCCATTCGTGATGGGGAAAACTAACTTAATCCACACAACTAAAAAATAGTACATTGACAAAACAAAAACAAAAACTCCCACAAAACTCCCACTTCTTCCTTCATTCAAATCTCCATATCTCCCTTCTCATGCTCTGGGGTCTGAGAGGGTGGTATGGTACGTGACAATACTCCATACAACTCCTCTGCCGAGAAGTCCTTCAGTCCTCTGCCGCATACACAATGATGTCTATTTTCCTGGACTTCCTCTCCACTTTGGCAGTACCATTAACCACCATAGCTATAAATGCCACAAAGTCCACCTTCTTGACATGTAACATTTCTGGATCCTTCTGGTGAGAGGCAACCCCTGCCGCCTGCAGAGAAGCCCTATCCACCACCATTTACATTTTACATTTTAGTCATTTAGCAGACACTCTTATCCAGAGCGACTTACAGTTAGTGAGTGCATACATTTTTCATACTTCACACTATGAACTCTTCAGGACCATTCAATCCCTCAACCCTTCTCACTGCTGCTGCATATGAGATGCTCTGACTGGTCCTGACTCTAGCCACCTCTTTCACCTTCACCCTCGTCGGGCACTCCAAAGCCGTTGCTTCATGGTTCCCACCACAATTTCAACACTCCACATTCTCCTCACTTCTACAACACATTAAATGATTGACTCCACAACACGGACAGCTCGGCTTTTTCCTTCTGCAAACACTTTACACATGTCCAAACGCTTTACAGTTATCACACTGCATCGGTCTTTGGAGAAACCCGCTAACACGGTAATTCACATAAACCAACTTCACCTGGGTAGGTAAAGACAAAAGTACAGACAGATTCTTCACTTTCTTTCTGTTCACCACACGATTAATCCGTCGAGCATCAGTCACTCCCGGGATACTTTTCATTTCTTCAACATCGACTTCCCACAACACGCCAGATATTACCCCCTTAAGAGGTGCCCTGCTCCATTGAGCCCTGCATGACACATCAACCTTCTTGAATCGGGTGAGACACAACACACTCTTCTTCTGTTCCTCAGAAGTATAATGAACAAAAATATAAATGCAACACGTAAAGTGTTGGTCCCCATGTTTCATGAGCTGAAATAAAAGATCCCAGAAATGTTCCACTGGAGAGCTCTTCTTTGTCTACACCTATTCAGCATTGTTCACACCCTCTTAAGCCTTAGCTGCACCTGTCTCTTTAAGGATTCACATGTGAGGCCACAAGCAAACAGAGAGAGTAAGGTAGTTTAGTAAACAACCAAAGATTTCAAGACTACAAGTTATTTTAAGTAGCAGCCTACAATAAGGAAAAACTCCAGATAAAAATAAGCTTTATCTAGTCCTTGGCCTATATCCTAATCTGACTTTGAAAGTGTCCAGAAAAAAATATTGTATAAATATTGAATAATTATTAGATGATGCTTAAATTGATGTGAAAGAAATGTTATAACCACCCCCTAGCCACATCTAGCTAAGTGGATGGGTTACTATTGTCTAGACATGCACACATTTTTATGAAATACAATAGATGGCAGTAATCACATCCAGACACACCTGGCTAACTTGATGGGTCACGTAATAATTCTCTTGCGAAGTGGAGTCTTTTGTTTAGACACTAGCTAGCTAGATAAACAATTAACAATAACCCCAACCCATAGTTACAGTACAAATGGATTGTCATAGTTAGCCACCATGCATTAATTGCTGGAGTATGAATCTGCAGGTAGCTAAAGCTAACCAACTAGGTTCAATGTTAGCTAGCTAACTAACATTAGGCTATAACTAGCAATGCAAATGGCTTTCTGAGATACAAATAATATTACTGCACAGATCATACACGTAATGTTACCTAGCGAGCTAATGTTCTCTATTTATCTAACAGTATGCTTTAACTTGCAATAAAAATTACTTTTTTACAAAATTAGTAATGTATAATATCTGAAAAAGTGGCTAAACTCTTACCCTTATACCTGGATGAACGTATCACGGCAGCATGTCTTTTCCGTTTGTTTTGTAGCTAGCTACAGCTTGTATGGCCCGTTGTTGTGTCAACTGAGCTACAGTCCCCTGTAGCTCAGTTGGTAGAGCATGGCGCTTACAACGCCAGGGTTGTGGGTTCGTTTCCCACGGGGGGCCAGTATGAAAATGTATGCACTCACTAACTGTAAGTCGCTCTGGATAAGAGCGTCTGCTAAATGACTAAAATGTAAATGTAAATCACTCCGGTTCACGCTGACCATGTGCAGAAAGTAGTCCATCAAAAAGTTTTCCCACAAATCTTTGTCGATAGCGCCTGCTAAATTCTGGGCAGCAATGTTGTTGAGAGCAGTAGCAACACTTTTGCAGTTCTCCATGGCTGACATTATATATTTAAAAAAAGCTGCGGTAGCAAGGATGATCTACTAATACTGAGCAGCTCATGTTATAGACAGAAACGTGCTACTGTACATGGCAGACCAATCCGAACTCATATCTCGACATGTCCAGCCCATCCATTATCTCAACCGATCATGACTAGAGGTAAGGTTCCTATCTTTTTCCATGGCTAAACCAACTAGGCTTGTAATTTTTTATTTTTTTATTTACAGATGGCACAAAAGTTTGTTATTAAGGCACATGAAAGTTCACATGTTCCAGAAGGCATTTCTGCCAAAAAACACATTTTGAAGTGGTGATGTGTGACATACGCCTAGCTTCTTGAAACGGGTCACATATACCAGTAGGAGTCACTGTTCAGGCAGAAATCCTTGGACTGTGGCTTCACATTCTATTTCAATATACCTCTTTATTTAGGTTGATTGCATGACGTTTAAACAATGATGTTGATTCAAACATACCATTTTACTATCAACATTGAAACAAAGTCAAATAACATATGTTTATCAAATATAAAATTTAAGAGAATTTCAACCACCCAATTTAACGGAATATGTTTACAAATATTTTTTACGTTTCTACCTGGAATTTAATGCAATTTCAACATATACAGTGGGGAGAACAAGTATTTGATACACTGCCGATTTTGCAGGTTTTCCTACTTACAAAGCATGTAGAGGTCTGTAATTGTTATCATAGGTACACTTCAACTGTGAGAGATGGAATCTATAACAAAAATCCGAAAATCACATTGTATGATTTTTAAGTAATTAATTTGCATTTTATTGCATGACAGAAGTATTTGATACATCAGAAAATCAGAACTTAATATTTGGTACAGAAACCTTTGTTTGCAATCACAGAGATCATACGTTTCCTGTAGGTCTTGACCAGGTTTGCACACACTGCAGCAGGGATTTTGTCCCACTCCTCCATACAGACCTTCTCCAGATCCTTCAGGTTTCGGGGCTGTCGCTGGGCAATGCGGACTTTCAGCTCCCTCCAAAGATTTTCTATTGGGTTCAGGTCTGGAGACTGGCTAGGCCACTCCAGGACCTTGAGATGCTTCTTACGGAGCCACTCCTTAGTTGCCCTGGCTGTGTGTTTCGGGTCGTTGTCATGCTGGAAGACCCAGCTACGACCCATCTTCAATGCTCTTACTGAGGGAAGGAGGTTGTTGGCCAAGATCTCGCGATACATGGCCCCATCCATCCTCCCCTCAATACGGTGCAGTCGTCCTGTCCCCTTTGCAGAAAAGCATCCCCAAAGAATGATGTTTCCACCGCCCTGCTTCACGGTTGGGATGGTGTTCTTGGGGTTGTACTCATCCTTCTTCTTCCTCCAAACACGGCGAGTGGAGTTTAGACCAAAAAGCTATATTTTTGTCTCATCAGACCACATGACCTTCTCCCATTCCTCCTCTGGATCATCCAGATGGTCATTGGCAAACTTCAGACGGGCCTGGACATGCGCTGGCTTGAGCAGGGGAACCTATGCGTGCGCTGCAGGATTTTAATCCATGACGGCGTAGTGTGTTACTAATGGTTTTCTTTGAGACTGTGGTCCCAGCCTCTTCAGGTCATTGACCAGGTCCTGCCGTGTAGTTCTGGGCTGATCCTCACCTTCCTCATGGTCATTGATGCCCCACGAGGTGAGATCTTGCATGGAGCCCCAGACCGAGGGTGATTGACCGTCATCTTGAACTTCTTCCATTTTCTAATAATTGCGCCAACAGTTGTTGCCTTCTCACCAAGCTGCTTGCCTATTGTCCTGTAGCCCATCCCAGCCTTGTGCAGGTCTACAATTTTATCACTGATGTCATTACACAGCTCTCTGGTCTTGGCCATTGTGGAGAGGTTGGAGTCTGTTTGATTGAGTGTGTGGACAGGTGTCTTTTATACAGGTAACGAGTTCAAACAGGTGCCGTTAATACAGGTAATGAGTGAAGAACAGGAGGGCTTCTTAAAGAAAAACTAACATGTCTGTGAGAGCCGGAATTCTTACTGGTTGGTAGGTGATCAAATACTTATGTCATGCAATAAAATGCAAATTCATTATTTAAAAATCATACAATGTGATTTTCTGGATTTTTGTTTTAGATTCCGTCTCTCACAGTTGAAGTGTACCTATGATAAAAATTACAGACCTCTGCATGCTTTGTAAGTAGGAAAACCTGCAAAATCGGCAGTGTATCAAATACTTGTTCTCCCCACTGTACATAGTTCTGATGATTATGCTGAAATTAGATTGATGTAACAACCTGTTAGTAACAACCGCTGGTTGAAATTAGATGAAAACCGTACTGGTTGATATCTTTTTTCAAATCCACTGTATTTTCAACGTTGAATCCACGGCATAATACGTTGACAAACGACGTTAAAACAACGTTGATTCAACCAGTGTGTGCCCAGTGGGTAGCGACTGTGTCTAGAGTTTTAGTTTAGATAAGAGGAACTTTATTGCCCCCAAACTGAAATACCCTACAGTGCTTATTTTTATTGAATCAATGGGAATTAGTTATTATAACAGGTGCTGACAGACAAAGTGGCATTTACCTGGTTTGAGATGGGGAATACTTCTAGGCCACGTTTCCCTTCCTGGAGAGCTCCTTTGCCAGTGGGTGGTGTGCCAAGGCGTACCCATAACCAATATGTTGGGTGTTGAACATTAGGGCATCCAGAATGTTTTCATACACTTCAGTGCACACCTGGTCTGCGCAATTATGAATGTTTGATGTATCTCATTATAGCCTAGTTTATCATTGTCTATATATTTTTCAGGACAAAGGGATATAAAGTTACAAGGTAAACATTCATGGGCCAAAGGCAAATATAAGTGACTGTGACTTTTCATCAGAATAGCGCACTGTGTTTTACACATTATGGATATGACAATTGCTAATTGTGATATCGACCCAAACTCAGTGGGTGTGAGTTTCTTGTCACTCAACTCCCCTAGGCCAGTGGACCTCTCCCTGCTGTCAATCACTCACTGTCCCTGGTCCTGGAGTTTGGGTCGATATGACAATTAGCAATTGTCATATCCATAATGACAGGTCCATACATAATCTTTCAAACATACACAAACCCCACCCCATCATGCTGTAATCAATCAAGAAGATAGCCAAGGAGAGACAAAGGTTTAGCCTGAACTCTGTTCAACCCTGGCGCCACTCTTTCCACTTTGTTTGAGGAGAGAGACAAAAGGCCACAGTCTGGTTTCAGTCTCTGATAAGGTAGGACAGCCATGGATTTAATAATAATAATAATAATAATAATAATAATAATAATAATAATGTATAATATGCCATTTAGCAGACGCTTTTATCCAAAGCGACTTACAGTCATGTGTGCATACATTTTTACGAATGGGTGGTCCCGGGGATCGAACCTACTACCCTGGCGTTACAAGCGCCATGCTCTACCAATTGAACTACAGAGGACCACCATTTAAGTAAGAGCGAGCAATTCGACCCTAGGTCAGTTTCCCACTTCACACACACACACACACACACACACACTGTGAAATGACCCAATTAAGTTCTTGCCTAGCAACAGAGAATTCTAACTATATGTTCGTGATCAACTCAGTTTTATCTCATAGTCCACTAAAAAACTCCCTCACATGAAGGAGGAGGTGTGATGGTGTGGGGGTGCTTTGCTGGTGACACTGTCAAATCAAATTTTATTTGTCACATACACGTGTTTAGCAGATGTTTTTGCGGGTGTAACAAAATGATTGTGCTTCTAGCTCCGACAGTGCAGTAATATCTAACAAGTAATATCTATCAATTTCGCAACATATATCCAATAAACACAAATCTAAGTAAGGAATGGAATTAAGAATATATACATATATGTGTATATAAGGTCCCACAGTTGACAGTGCATGTCAGACCAAAAACCAAGCCATGAGGTCGAAGGAATTGTCCGTAGAGCGCCGAGACAGGATTAGGTCGAGGCACAGATCTGGGGAAGGGTACCAAAACATTTCTGCAGCATTGAAGGTCCCCAAGAACACAGTGACCACCATCCGTCTTAAATGGAAGAAGTTTGGAACCACCAAGGCTCTTCCTAGAGCTGGCTGCTCGGCCAAACTGAGCAGTCTGGGGAGAAGGGCCTTGGTCAGGGAGGTGACCAAGAACCCGATGGTCACTCTGACAGAGCTCTAGAGTTTCTCTGTGGAGATGGGGAGAAACTTCCAGAAGGACAACCGTCTCTGCAGCACTCCACCAATCAAGCCTTTATGGTAGAGTGGCCAGACGGAAGCCACTCCTCAGTAAAAGGCACATGACACCTAAAGGACACTCGGACCATGAAAACAAGATTCTCTGGTCTGATGAAACCAAGATTGAACTCTTTGGCCTGAATGCCAAGCGTTACGTCTGGAGGAAACCTGGCACCATCCCTACGGTGAAGCATGGTGGTGGCAGCATCATGCTGTGGGGACGTTTTTCAGCGGCAGGGACTAGGAGACTAGTCAGGATCGAGGCAAAGATAAAAACATTATTAATCAACTTTTTTAAAAAACATTTAAAAACAGTGACTGAAGCTATCTAAATAAGTTAATGCTCTGTTTGTATCATAAGGAGTGACTCCTGGCAAAAATGTCTAAAAACCTGTTTTCACTTTGTCATTATGGGTTATTGTGTGTAGATTGATGAGGGAAAAAATGTAATTTAATCCATTTTAGAATAAGGCTGTAACGTAATTTTTTTGGGGAAAAAGTCAAGGGGTCTGAATACTTTCCGAATGCACTGTATGAATTGGAATTATGGTTCTTTGTTTAGCTAGCTAGCTACATGTCTAAATGAAAGACTTTTGCAAGAGAATGATTACATGAAGCATCAAGTTAGCCAGGTGTGTCTGGGGGTGATGACGGCCATCTATTGTATTTCATGAACATGTGTACATGACTAGACAATAGTGACCCATCCACTTAGCTAGATGTGACTGGAGGGTGGTTATAGCATAGGGTGAAGGTTCAGCCTAAGCACACAGCCAAGAAAATGCAGGATTGGCTTCGGGACAAGTCTCTGAATGTCCTTGAGTGGCCCAGCCAGAGGCCGGACTTGAACCCGATCGAACATTTCTGGAGAGACCTGAAAATCGCTGTGCAGTGACGCTCCCCATCCAACTTGACAGAGCTTCAGAGGATCTGCAGAGAAGAATGGGAGAAACTCCCCAAATACAGATGTGCCAAGCTTGTAGCGTCATACCCAAGACGACTTGAGACTGTAATCACTGCCAAAGGTGCTTCAACAAAGTACTGAGTAAAGGGTCTGAATACTTATGTATATGTGATATTTCCGTGTAATCTTATTTTATACATTTGCAAAAATAAATAAATAAATAAAGTTTTTGCTTTATCATTATGGGGTATTGTGTGTAGATTGATGAGGGAAATTTTTTTTTAATCAATTTTAGAATAACAAAATGTGGAAAAAGTGAAGGGGTCTGAATACTTTCCGAATGCACTGTACAGGCCTATATATAGATGTCCTAGCCTACCCCTTCAGGTAATGCATTCAATGCAGTATTAGCCTTATATTTAGCTAATGAATGATGGGTTATGAGTAATAAGCTTCTAACTTATAGCCTCTGTCTCTTGCGCAATACGCACACACCTGTGCTCCGCTGGCCTCTCTCTGTAAAAAAGGCTCCTTAGCACTTGGAGTCCCATGCAGGAAAAGCTAGACTAGAATACCTTGCTGGACATTCTTTTTTTAGCATTTCTTATACCAATAGACTATTTGAAGAGGGACGCAAGCTCTTGTTTGGTGAATGTTAAATAAAGCCGCCAATAGAACTCAAGGGTAGTTTGAAAGAAGAGCGAACACCCGATGGCAGTTAGGCTATAGCAGTTATTTATTCATACCCATAACCATTCAATCCTCGTGAAGAGAAGTGAAAGCCTTCTTTATCTCATTCTAGTCCTATATCATTCAAGCATATCATTAGAATGATGAAAATAAGGACAACACAACTTATTTAATTTAACTGTTGAAAGCGAGGAAGGAATGAAGCATCAGTAGAGAAAGAAAGAGGAGGTAGGCTAATAACATTAGGGGAAATATTATGAAAAATGTAAATCAAATTAGCTAGCCTATACTTGTAACTTTGTAGGCTGCAATGTTATGGGAAAGTAATTTTGCTTTGAAAGTTAATAACCTTGTAACCCCACTTTTGAGAAAATGGCCCTTGAATTATTTGGTACACCTACGGGAGAGTTCTTCTTTGTCTACACTAGGGTTGAATATTTTCCTGGTATTTTACAAATGTTCCATCCCAAAAATAAATCACTTTTCTCCCGGGTAAATTGAGTCCTTACTTACCCAGGTGAAATTGGTTTATATGAATTACCGTGTTATCCAAAGACCGATGCAGTGTGATAACTGTAAAGCGTTTGGAAATGTGGAAACTGTTTGCAGAATGAAAAAGCTGAGATGTCTGTGCTGTGGAGGTGATCATTTAATGTGTTGTAGAAGTGAGGAGAATGTGGAGTGTTGCAATTGTGGTGGGAACCATGAAGCAATGGCGAGGGTGAAGGTGAAAGAGGTGGCTAGAGTCAGGGCCAGTCAGAGCAAGGGTTGAGGGATTGAGTGGTCCTGAAGAGTTCATGGTGGTTGATAGGGCTTCTCTGCAGGCGGCAGGGGTTGCCTCTCACCAGAAGGATCCAGAAATGTTACATGTCAAGAAGGTGGACTTCGTGGCATTTATAGCTATGGTGGTTAATGGTACTGTCAAAGTGGAGAGGAAGTCCAGGAAAATAGACATCATTGTGTATGCGGCAGAAACTGGCTACGAGGTTCAACATTGTTCCTTGGATGACGACGAGTTAATGAAAATAAACGGAGAGACAGAAAGTAAAAGTAAGCTAACAAGGAGGGGATCCGATTAATGCCCCGGGCTCAAAACAAAAGTTACTTAGGTTAAGCATGTGGAGTAATAAGTTGGATTCTGTGTTTTCACATGCAAAAGTGGTTGCTTTTGATAAAAACCCTTTATCTGCCTTCACAATGAAAACAAGTTAGAAAATTCAAACATATATTTTATGGAGAAGAGATGTTGTAAGTGTATGAACAATGCACCATGCTGCATTGTTGATCAATATGACCTAGTGTTACACCCCTGAAAAAGGGGAGAAATAATCACGAACGTGACGCAGTTATGTTTCCTCACTGACAAATTTAGTGTAATGATTTTACAAAAATACCACATTTTACAGAACAACAGATCTACAGGAACCAGAGATTTGTAGGGTACAAAGCTTATTCAAGTCACAACAGCATAAACTGTAATTCACTAAAACATATACAAATGTTTCAATATAACTGTCAAACACAAAGTAGCTTTAGCTCAGTAACCCATAACTACATTTATCAACCATGTCAACAAAGTATTCGAAACACATTATACAAATAACCCCAAATATTATATTAACAACGCACATATTCATTCACAATTAGCATAAAATGGCAGCTACTCTCAGTACGAAGCTATCGCTGCAACCAAGCAGATTACAGTCACACACGCACCTAATAACTCTCTTCAACTTAACTCTAACTTCCTCAAGATGTTACTAACACATACCTTAAACTCTCTTCACAGGTTAGCAAGTTATTACATTCAAATTAACTCGTTTCATATCAATAACGTACCTGAAAAAGGGGAGAAATAATCACGAACGTGACGCAGTTATGTTTCCTCACTGACAAATTTAGTGTAATGAGAAAAAGACCGCGATTCCCCCAGGAAGTTGGGTGGAGACCAGAGCAATCGATCTCAGGCTCATAGATTAAGAGCATTTAGTAGATCACAGATGAACACTTTTACCCTTAAATTAGGCACCACAAAATAAAGTAGTCAATATAACATTTACACATTCCTCTTACAATATTAACCCTTTGACTCTTGACGGATTTTAAACACATTTATGCATTTTATCAATCTCTATGAAGTAGTACTGGATGCATTATCTTTTTAACCTTAGATATTTTAAGATCCTTACATACCATGAACTTACTAATACTTTTTAGTGTATAACAGGCTATGAATATGTCCTTTAACCTGTCACACTCTCCCCGACAAAATAAATGTTGTCCCAACATTACCAACATTATCTTCTTAAACAGTCTATAAGCACTGGACGTAGAAAATCCTCTTCTGTAAGATAGTCCTTGAGCAGAGGTCAAAGTTCACAGTTCAAATAGAACCAAGAAGTTATATTCACAGTCCATATCTGTTGACCAGCTGTATAAACAGTCCATAAGCAGTCTTTTCTCATACTATTGTCAACAGTCCATCAGTTTTAATGATCTCTATGCATAGTCTGCTAATTGTCTCGTGAAAGTCTGTGAAATCAGTCAGTAGTCCATGGTCAAACATGTCAACTCTGTCTGTGGCCTCAAGTTTGCTGAAGTCCATACATGTAGGGTGGCTGAAGGTAATATCCCTGTAGTGATGGCAGCCATGGAACCAGTCCTGGTGCAGGGTAGACAGGGAACAACTGTGGCTGTGGCTGGATACTGTAGCAGGAAGGGATACCAAGCTGATCATAGGTGATACGTCTTGGAGGGTGTCTCTCTCTTTGTGGCAGCTGGTAAGCTGGTTCCTCAGGTTCAGCAGCAGCAGTTAATGAAGGAAAGGCACTTAGTGGACGATCATCAGGCACATTTTCAGCAGGCAAGTTCATCTCCTCAGCAGGCAGTTCTTTAACTGTTGTTTTCTCCTCCAGCTGATTTTCAACAAGCGGCTGTGCTGGTAGCATATCAGGAACTGGCACCGCAACTGTTTGTTTCACTGGTGGGGGCCTGTTTTCCGATCTCTCGCTGGTTCAGCATACCTCTCAGGCACTGTAGGAAATGTGGGGACCTGTAGCGGCTCATGATGAAGGTCATATTCATCCCCGCTGTCTTCATCAGAATCTAGAGGCTGTGATCCAGGCTGATGTCTCTTTTTCTTACTTTTGTCATCTTTAGTCATTTCTGGTTGTCTCTCAAAAGGTAAGTAGTCACAGGACATGAGCAGGTTTCTGTGCAGGACCCGGGAGCGTCCCCCTACCCTTTTCTGGTCTCAACTCATAAATCGGCAGGTCTGAACCCATTTGTCTCACTACTGTGTGAATTTGATCTTCCCAATAGTTACGGAGTTTGCCTGGTCCTCCTCTTGGTGTCAGGTTTTTAATCAGAACTCGCTCGCCAGGCTGTAGCACTGAACTCCTAACTTTAGTGTCATAGTACTTTTTACTTCTTTCAGCAGCTTTCTGAGCATTTTCATTTGCAATGGCGTATGCTTCTTCCATTCCTCGTTTCCAGTTCTCCACGTAGTCTCGCTGGTTACTGGAACCTGCCTCTGTGCACAATCCAAAGAACATATCAACTGGAAGCCTGGGTGATCTCCCAAACAGAAGATAAAATGGTGAATAGCCAGTCACTTCGCAACGGGTGCAGTTATATGCATAAACCAGTTTGTTTAGAGACTCCTTCCAGTTTGACTTTTTGTGTCTCAGTTAGTGTCTTTAGCATTTGCAACAATGTTCTGTTCATTCGTTCCACTTGACCGTTCCCCATCGGGTGGTAGGGTGTTGTTCTGGACCCCGCCATGCCACTGAGTTTCTTTAACTGATGGAACAACTGATTTTCGAATTCTCCCCCTTGGTCATGGTGGATGCGGGAGGGGAACCCAAACTTCAGGGCAAAGTCATTGAAGATGAGATTTGCAGCAGTTTTTCCTGACTTTGATGTGGTGGCGTAGGCTTGAGTGTAACGTGTAAAATGATCAACAATCACGAGGATGTACTCATATCCCCCTTTGCATCTGTCGAGATGGAGGAAATCTATACATACCAGTTCAAATGGCTGTGTTGTCACAATGTTTGTCAGAGGAGCTCTTGTTTCATGGCCTGGCTTTTTCTGCTTGACACAGCTACAAGTTTTAGTCACATAGTGCTCAATGTCAGATTGCATATAAGGCCAGAAGAAGCGGTCACGTACTAGTGATACAGTGCGGTCAGTACCTTGGTGTCCCATGTTATTGTGCAACTCTTCCATCACTTTACCTTTGTACTGCTCTGGTAGAACTAACTGCTTGCGGGCTGTAGTGATTCTGTACAGAATACCATCACTGTCGATTGTCAATTTGTCCCATTCTCTGAATAGGCATTTTGTCTTTGGACTGAATTCCTTTTGCTCTTTAACTGGCGGTTTGGAACCAGACAGCTTGAAATCGAGCACAGGACGGATGACCGGATCAGACTCTTGTGCCTCTCTTATCCCCTCTTTTGGGATCGAGCTGATTGTTGCTGTAGTTGTCTCACCTTCAGCTGATACTGACATAGATGCAGCTGAAATTGACCAAGGCACAAAAGGCTCTTTCTGTACCTCTACTGCTTGTATAGTGGCGGCAATGGTGTCTGGTGGAAGCTCCTCAGAACACTCTCTCATCAGTGACTCTACATCCAGTGGCATCCTCGACAAAGCATCTGCATCACCGTTCTCTCTGCCTGGCCTGTACTTTATTGTAAAGTGGAAATCAGCCAATTCTGCAACCCACCTGGAAGTGGTTGCGTTCAGTTTTGCAGTAGACAGAATGTAGCTCAGCGGGTTGTTATCACTGTATACAGTGAAGGTCGGAGCATAGTACAAATAATCATGGAACTTATCAGTGATTGCCCATTTTAGAGCTAGAAATTCTAGCTTGCCAGAGTGGTAGTGATAGTTCTTCTCAGCTGCTGTTAAGGTTCGAGAGCCATAAGCAATGACCCTAAGCTTCCCATCTTGCTCTTGATAAAGAACTGCTCCCAAGCCTTGGTGTGACGCATCAGTGTGTACAACAAATGGCTGAGTGAAGTCAGGGAAACCTAAGACTGGTGGGTGAAGCAGACACTCAATCAGCTGTTCAAGTGCCTGTTGATGCTGGTCAGTCCACAGGATTGGCTTGTTTGAGGGCACCACATGACTTACTTTCTTTGTTTTTGCTTTCCGTGGGTGGTCAGGTAATTTCTCTGAATCTGCTTTCAGGAGGTCATACAGACAGCTGGCCCTCCTAGAAAAGTCTTTGATGTACTGTCTGTAGTAAGTGAGTAAACCAAGCATTTTTTCTGAGCTGGCCCACAGTCTGTGGTCTGATCTCTTTCAATGCTCTTACTGCTTCAAAATCGGCTGGGTCAACTTTGCTGCCGTCTGCAGACACTATTCTGCCCAAATAACGGACCTGGGGTTTAAAGAGATCACACTTACTTGGCTTGAGTTTGATGCCATACTCTCTGAGACGCTGCAAAACCTTTTGCACATCATTCACATGGCTGTCGAAAGTTTTACTGAAAACTAGCGTGTCGTCCAGATAAGGAATGCAGATGTTGTCCCGGAGCCCTTCCAAACATTCCTCCATACAACGCTGAAAAGCTGCAGGAGCGTTCATGAGGCCGAATGGCATACGTATCCACTCATAGAGTCCCCATGGGGTCACAAATGCTGTCAGTGATCTGCTTTCTTCAGAGATGAACCCTTGGTGATATGCTTTTCCCTGATCTAAAAGGGAGAACCAGGAATTACCACCTAAACTGTCCATGATGTCCTGGACCCGAGGGATGGGCTGGCGGTCGGGATGTGTCTTTCTGTTCAGGTCTCTGTAATCTATACACAACCGGAGGGTCCCGTCCTTCTTCCTAACGCACACGACAGGTGAAGAATATGAAGAGTTTGACTTCCTAACCCAACCCTGGGCTATGAGGTCATGAAGGTAACCCTTCATCTCCTGATACAGTGGCCTGGGCACTGACATGTATGTGCGCTTGACTGGTTCAGAGTCCTTTAGAGAAATAGTCATTTTCAATCGTTCAATGCAGCCAATGTCATTGTCTGATCTGGAGAAGGAGTGACACTCTTCTCTAAGCATTTTCCTAACAACCTCTCTCTGTTCTTCGGTTAGGTGACTTAAACCTACTGGTGGATCCCACTGTTCAGTAGCAGTACATGGAGTTTGAACACTAGTGTGATTCACTGTGGCTGGGGTGACAGCTTTTTCAAAGACTTGGGCAGGTAACACAGTCATAATGGTTTGTACTGTACCGATTATGGTGCGTCCTAGCAGGGCAATGTCGTGGTCAGTGGGGTTAGAGACATCAAGCATGACAACTGGAAAAACACCTTTCTTAACTCTGACTAGTGTGTCAAAGAACTCAAGTTCATCTGGCCACTGCGGGTTCAGGTCTGGCTGGAAGAGCATTGTCATGTCATCTTTGAAAGGCTGGGAAGCTACCCGGCACTCAATCTGAATGCTACTGTGTTTTGGTACAGCAACCTTCTCTTTCTTGGTCTTCACTGCGTATTCATCTGTCTGTTCTGCGCTAACAGCCTGTATAAAAGCCCTCACCTTATTTCTTTTGAGGCTTGGGAAAGCTTTTTCACTGTACTGTACCGTTTAGTCTTTTCGGTCATTGTCAGGATGTGCTCAATAACATTGAAACCTATGATGGGATGAGATAGGTGACAGCCTTTCATTACCAGCACTGGGATGATCAGTTCCTTCGTTTGGTCAGTTTCAGAGGCTAGCCGAAAAGTTGTTTCAATCCATCCCAGGTACGGCATTTCAGTCCCATTTGCTGCCGTCAATCTTAGATCATCAGGTGAGTCCAGAATTTCTGAAACATCCCTCAGCCTTGCGTTTGGGAGAGATTCCGCTTTCCATCGTTCATCAATGACCGATACCTGAGAGCCTGTGTCCCATAGAGCTTGGAGGTGGTGGCGATTCAGGTGACACTCAACAAGGCACTGTCTACCGACTAGCGAGGTGACCTTATGGGGGTGGCAACCTTGAGCTAGGGATGGTAAAGAGTGGGCATTTTCTTCTGTACAGGAAAGCTTTTCACAGGTAGAGTCCATTCTCAATCTGATGGGCAAGGCTGGAAAAAGTCAGTTTATCTTTCTGGCCCGGTTCACCTATCTGACCAGAAATTTTTAACTCTTTGCGCCAGTATGAGCCGGGCTGTGCACTGGGTGAGAGCTGCATGCTCCTCTGAAGATGGGCAGGGGGTTGGGGCTGGCGCAGAGAATCACTGGCTTGGTCTGCAGTACTCTGCTCAGTTCCCACCCCTTGTTGTGGGGTTACAGTTCTCAGTCCCTCTATTCTGTGATGTGTTCTGGCTGTTTCAATATCATGGTCAGTTTGCCCTGTCTTGCTATCTATGCCACTGATCATCTCTGTCATTTTGTCTTTAAGTAACAATAATTCCGACATGCCGCCATCTTCTAACTCTGCAACTTCCTCTCTTTCAAGGAACATCATAATGTGAGTCATCAATGATATGCGGGATTTGTCTTGAACATCTCTTCTCTGTTCGCCTGATATGTCAAGGAAATCACATACGTCTAGTAACTTGTCTTTAGTCAGGGTGTGCAATTCTCCTACTACCTCTTCCTGTAGTTCTTCCAAGGCGGTTGTCATGTTGACAGGACAGGAGGAACCTTTACTGTGCAGGAGTTGACTCTGAATTAGATGGTCCTTACTGTCTCTGATGGTCTCTCAACGGCCTCAGTTGACACGTACTTAACCCCCAACTTCCAGCTCCCCTCGAACAGCAACACTTTCCTCACTGCAGCCTGCCTGGGTTGTTATGTAGGGATTTAGCTGGCTCGGAATTCAGCGACCAGGATGTGGAAGCCGGACATCTGAGCAGCAATCTCAGCGGAGCCTCCAAAATGTTACACCCCTGAAAAAGGGGAGAAATAATCACGAACGTGACGCAGTTATGTTTCCTCACTGACAAATTTAGTGTAATGAGAAAAAGACCGCGATTCCCCCAGGAAGTTGGGTGGAGACCAGAGCAATCGATCTCAGGCTCATAGATTAAGAGCATTTAGTAGATCACAGATGAACACTTTTACCCTTAAATTAGGCACCACAAAATAAAGTAGTCAATATAACATTTACACATTCCTCTTACAATATTAACCCTTTGACTCTTGACGGATTTTAAACACATTTATGCATTTTATCAATCTCTATGAAGTAGTACTGGATGCATTATCTTTTTAACCTTAGATATTTTAAGATCCTTACATACCATGAACTTACTAATACTTTTTAGTGTATAACAGGCTATGAATATGTCCTTTAACCTGTCACACTAGCAGCACAGATTACCGTTTGATTTGAGCAGGGCATGCCTCCCTCACCGTCTTCGCCCGGTCACTTGACGGGCCATAGCCCGGTTCAACCCGGGGCAGCTTAATCGAACTCCGTCAAGTAGAAGAACATTACGGACAAAACTGTAAATAAAGAGTGAAAACAGGAGGAAAAGTAAACTAGTAAAAGGAATTAACTAGTGTTGTGTCGAGTAAACATTGCTAATTATGCTGTGTGACCAAGGAGAACCCGCTGACGCTGTATTTTCATCATAAAGGTTTATTCATAACAAAGGGTTACAGCGTCGATTTACAGATACCTGCAGATACCTGGAGAATAATCGCCCCATCTCAAATCTGATTATTCTGTCGTCCTTTGTCCCAACCTAGTATTTATAATCTTTACCCTGCTGTGGGGGGTTTCCCATACAGACCAATCCCCTGTCTCCACACAACAGACTTCCTCTGTTCTATGGTGTGTCCCCACAAAACTACTTCCTCTAAGCTGAATAAACCTCCTCTCAGGTTCCATTTGAAAACATTAGCAAAGTCATAATTCCTCAGATACTACACTAGCAAATGTGAAAATCAAGAAAGAAGGGTGATAAAATGCCTCTAACTGGTAAACAGTGGAACAATAGAGTGCTTACCCAGAGCATTTTCGATTTGTTTTGACAGCCAATGGCATTAACGATTAAGTTAAAGTGGCAACATTCCTTAGTGGGATGGGAGCTGAAACGTTTAGTTTGCTAAGGAGCATGGTCCAGACTGAGAAACCAGGTGAACAGTCATTTGTGGATATTGTGAAACCCTTGGAAGGAAATTTTTGCCCCAAGCCACTTCAGATTTCACAAATGGAACCAAGAGGAGGGTGAATCCATTGCCCAATATGTTGCAGTGATAAAGAGACTAACTGAATATTGTGAGTTTAATGCAACATTGAATGACACTCTTTGTGATCGGCTTGTGTGTGGCTTAAGGAGTGAGGCAATACAGAAGTGCCTACTCACTGAATCAATGGAGCTAGCTGCAAAAGAAGCACAACATCTGGGGGCTGCATCAAGAGTGCACAGTGTAGCAGCAGTGCAGGATAGAAAAAAAGGGCACCATGGAGTGTTACTAATGTGGAAAACAGGGTCATCACCCATCTGAATGCTGGGCCAAAGAGCTGACATGTCGCCATTGTGAAAAGAAAGGACACATTGAGTGAACTTGTAAAACAAAAAGAGAGAAACAAGCGAAGGATAGCTATAAGGAAATATCTGGAAAAGGAAACACAGCCAGCTGCAACCCAAGGAGAAACACCTGCATGCTGTAAAGCAGGACCAGTCAAGCAACAGGGACACAGACTCTGAAGAGAAGCTACCGATCAAGGTATTGACAGTAAAAAGAGGCTCTACAGCCAACGGTGTCACACCACCGTTGAATGAACAGCCAATAAAGATGGAAATCGATACTGGAGCAGCTGTCTCACTTATGTCAGAAAAACGATTGAAAAAAAGGCTGAACCACCTTTCACAGACACATGCAAAACTCACACTAAAGACCTATACAGGAGAGACTGTCCCCATGGCGGAAAGGTAGATGTCCTGGTGGAACTAAACAGATAAAAATCCAAACTCCCCATCTACGTGGTCAAAGCGCTGATGGGCCGGCCATGGTTTGAAAAGATTTGTCTGGACTGGACGAAGGTGAATGCAGTGTCAGTTGAAGAAACAGGGTTGTCAGCTATGCTGACCCGACATGGAGCTGTTTTTAAGGATGAACTAGAAAAGTTCATGAAAGCTAGAAAAGTTCCATATGCCCTCAAACCGAAGGTGTATTCTGAGGCCGGTCCCACACAGCGAGTAGGCCACACCTGTAGTCCCTGTGATCAAGCATGATGGCTCCCTTCACCTGTTTGGAGATTTCAAGGTGACCATTAATCCTGTACTGACAGTGGAACAATTCCCGCTTCCTCCGATTATCGAGGAACTATGCGCAGGGTCGGCTGGTGGAAAGAAATTCAGCAAGATTGATCTCAACAAAACCTTCCTGAATATGCATGTAGATGAAGAGTCACAAAAGTACCTCACCATCACTACCCACATGGAACTTTACAGATACCGCCACTTGCCTTTTGGAATCACGTCGGCACCTGCCTTGTTCCAGAGCAGGGACGGCCTGTTCAATAGGGCGATATGGGCGACGCACTGCCAAACGGGAAAAGGAAGGGATTTTTTTTCTAATCAATTATATCACGGCAACAGTAGTTATCAGTGTTCTAATCTGATCTGACTGCCACTAAATGTCAAATCAGGCTAAAGTCGTGCTTCAAATGGCCCCGCCCGTTTTTGGGGCGATTTCAGTCAGGTTGAAAATCGCCCAGAAGTCTCTCATAGCCTGTCATGTAAAATCTATTTTTTTCAAATTTCAAAGCTTTCAATACATTCTCTATGGGTGTCTGTGGGCTTGCACTTACGCGCTTTCGTCATACGTGGCGTAACCATGAACGTAACTAAGAAAATAGCGGCTAGCAGCGTCTCTGTTGCGACCTGCAGTGTGGCGTTATCTTATGTTTTTAATTTGTACACTTAGTAGCGTTATTTTATGTTTTTAATTTGTACACTTAGTTTACAAACATTCTGCCAACCTTGGATTTCCAGTGGTGGGTTTTGGACTGATCTTGTTGATCGTGTACATACCCGCTACGAACGGACTAAATAATGAAAACGCTGCTGGCAGCGGAATCCCAATACAGCTGGGAGACTTGGCTGGATGACAGAGTCCCGGACAGAGAAGTGGAGCCGGCCGGCTTCACCCTGGTCAGAGCGGACCGCGATCCTGGTAAGAGAGCGACTCTGTACCCCCGACATTGAACTGCTTTCTGTGTCACTGCGACCTTACTATCTGCCCCGTGAGTTCCCCCAATTGTTTGTTACCGTTGTGTACTGTTGATAATCACAAGTTTACTGGAGAACTGAGACCAAGTAGAGACTTTGGACAGGGTGGATATGGTATAATAAAGGCAGTTTATTCAGAGGTAAAGATATCTGGAATCGCGTGCACGGACACGTTCGTCAAACTCTTAGGGAGCTATCTGAAGAGAGAGCCCCGAAAACATTGTGTGCAGACATTTTATACAATAAATGATGTAGGTTGAATCTAGTAGTTCTGATCTTCTGATTGGTCCTGATGAGTTGGGCGAGGTCCCCTCCACTGTTGCATTGGCTCTGAGTCGGGTTCTCTGTCTTCAAATGTTCAGCCTAAAGAGAGGGGATTTTTGTGTGTGTGTGTGTGTGTGTTTAACAGTGATGATGTGTGTGTGTGTGTGTGTGTTATCAGTGATGATGTGTGTGTGTGTGTGTGTGTGTGTGTGTGTGTGTCCTCAGAGCAAGAACTCGTGAGTTGGAAGAACTGAGAGACCTATGGCGTGGGTGTTGTCCTTGGCCACCTGCTGACAAGGCTGACAAGATAGGACTCTTTTGTCCATTGTTATAGGATAGGAACAGCATTGATTGAAAACAAACGCCCAACACAAAATGGGTCATGCACAAGATTTTAGTCAGACCAAGCTATAACATTATATATTTACTACGACAGTACATTCAACCAAAAGCTAATATAACAAAGGCATCAGAGATTATTTATAATCTGTCACAGAAACTGGAATCCATCTCCCCAGATCAGTCAATAAATGCTTCTGGTATTGACTTATATGCTGCCCCTGTCTTCATGTTGTTGCTGGACATATCTTTTTTAAAATGTGTGTAGGTCACCTAAATCATCAGAAAAATTGCCCCTCCTGAGAATTTTTTCAGGAGCCGCCACGGTTCCAGAGGGCCATGGATAATGTCTTGAGCGACCACCCTAGGTCACACTGTTACCTTGATGACGAGGAGCATCTGCTGAACCTTTAAAAGGATGGCAGGTAGGGCGGCAGGTAGCCTTGTAGTTAACAGCGTTGGACCAGTAACCGAAAGGTCGCAGGTTTGAATCCCAGAGCCGACTAAGTGAAAAATCTGTTGACGTCCCCTTGAGCAAGGCACTTAACCCTAGTTGCTCTGGATAGGAGCATCTGCTAAATTACTCTAAATCGACTCGAAGAGTAAGGCTGTCATGTTCGCAAAAAGAGAAGTGCAACGTTTTCAAGCGTGGAGTCCTTAGGCCATTTGATTGATTCCGATGGTCTCCACACAGCCCCATTGAAAGTGACAGTCATTGCAGAGGCTCCTGAGAATGTCAGTCAGCTGCGGTCATTCCTTGACCTCCTGAACTACTACGGCAAGTTCATCCCGCAGGTGAAGCCTTTGCATGAGCTAATGAGAGAGAGCAAACCCTGGTCGTGGACAAAGGAGTGTGACGCTACTTTCAAGAATGCGAAGGCAGTGTTGATTGATAAGGTGTTGACTCACTTCGTCCTTGCCAATTTAACTGGCCTGCAACGCTTCCATATATGGAGTTGGGGCCGTCATATCACACATCACATCTGCAGGAGAAGAGAATCCCATTGCTTTCACATCAAAGACTGAAATACCTGCAGATTGAGAAAGAAGCGTTGGGTATTATCTTCGGGATCACCTAACTGTTCGGATGGAGGTTCACCTTGCTGACCGACCATTGTCCCCTGACCTTCATCTTTGGTCCACACTCTGGCATTACAACTCTAGCAGTAAGCAGCATTGGGTGTTAATCCTGAGTGCTCACAACTATGACATCAGGTACCGGAGGTCTGAAGCGCAAGCCAATGCTGACTGCTTGTCACGGCTTCCCCTACGGGAAATGTCTCTGAATGTACTTGAGTGGCTCAGCCAGAGCCCGGACTTGAATTTGATGGAACATCTCTGGAGAGACCTGAAAATAGCTGTGCAACGACGCTTTGCTGATGGCTTGTCACGGCTTCCCCTACCTGACTCCCCTAAGAGCAGTGAACAGAAGATCTTCTACTTTGACATGATGGATAACATACCTGTGACAACTCACCAGATCAAGAAGGAAAGAAAAGGAGATCCAACACTTTCCAGAGTGTTCAACCAAGTGATGAGAGGCGGTCTTGCATTGCGGATGTGCCACGTGATCTCCAGCCTTACCTTTCACGGGGGAAGGTGTTTACAGTGACAGCTGAATGCTTACTCTGGGACATGCACATCATCATACCGCCAAAGCTGAAGAAACATGTCCTGAACAAGCTGCACTGTGGACATTGTGGGATAGTCTGGATAAAGGAGCTAGCACGTAGCTATTTTCTGTTGCCGGAACTAGACCATGACATTGAAGCCAAAGCCAGATCCTGCGTGTCATGTCAAACCATCAGAAACATGCCAAGCCTAACATCACTGCATCCCTGGCCAGCGAGCCTGTGGCAGCGCATTCACATGGATTTTGCAAGACCAGTGGAAGAAGCGATGTTCCTGGTTCCCGTTGACGCCCATTTGAAATTGCCAGAGGTGTCAGTCATCTCCACCATCAAATCTGAGAACACCATCCAGATCCTGAGGGAGATGTTTTGATGTCTCGGACTGCCTGAGCAGATAGTCACAGATAATATTTTGTTTCCAAGGAGATGGAACATTTCCTCCAGAGCAATGGAATCAAACACATCCTCTCAAGTCCTTGTCACTCATGGACTTGAAGAGATAATGGTTCAGATGAACATGCACTCAAAGTGGCCAGAAGTGAAGCACCACTGAAGCAGCGCCTCAACGTTTTCCTGCTGAAGTATTGCAATTACCCTCTTGGGACAACTGGAACGTCCTCTGCTTACTTGGTCATGAAAAGACATCTCAGGACTCGCCTTGACCTGTTGAGGCCAATATCCACCAAAATGTTGGTCCAAGACAAGCAGCAAGACCAAGTCAACCAGCGAGCGAAGCGGTCTAAAGACAGACAGTTCACTGTCGGAGATCCAGTCCTTGCAAGCAACTACACCACTAAATAAAAGTGGGCACCCCCATCTGTTCTCAAAAGACTGGACCTGTCTCATACAGAGTCTACACCCGAGACAACCAGACCTGACGAAGACATGTTGACCAGTTGCTCCCTCGAGAACCTGCAGCTACAATCCCTGAAGCAGAGGCACCTGAGTTCCCCTTCACAAGCGAGCTGACACACCACCAGAATAAGTCAGCACCCACACCAGCCTCTTCTTCACTGCCGCCAACAGAGGCTACACCTCCAACTGCACCTGAGGCTCAGCCTGAGCCTGTGCCTGAGCCTGATCCCGGGTTACGGCGCAACCCACCCAGAGAAAGAAAACCTCCTGAACAATGTACATAGTTCTAACCCTGGAAGCAAGGGGCAGAATATTGAGGCAGTCTACCCTCTCTCCCAAGTTAGAGAAAGTTTATGTTGCTTCTGTTAATGTGGTCATGTCATTTAAGGGGGATGAAATACTGTATTTTATATATTGGGACTAAGTATTTCTGTACTATGTGGGTTTCTGAAGCCATAGTTGTAACGCTAAGCATTATGGGTATTAAAGTTGGTTGTTAAAGGGACATCCTGAAGTAATGTAAGACACACAACTTTTCAGTAAACACTCGTTGCATCTAAAAGGATTTATCCGTCTCGGTCCCCAAACCTGAGTCTTAAGTTAATCTGAAGAGTCAAGATACAACATGGCCCTTTTGTATAAACTCCCCAGTCCCTGCTGATGACAAGCATACTATTAACATGATGCTGCCACGGCAATACTTGAAAATACAGAGGATCAACAACATAGCATTCACTCCATATTACTGGCCTGTATGAAACAGTGAAGGAAGCCAACTTTAATACAGTCCTTTTGCCCTCAACCCTACCAGCTTTTATATGGACCACTGGGCACTCCTATGACTTCTGTGAGGTGTTTGTCTGTGAGTTGTAGTTATATGTCCTAGTAACCGAGACTCTACCATAGAAATAGCTCACTGCCATCACAGTTAAAAGAGAGGGGGCTGGCCATGTGTTACAGCAGGGGGTCGCAGTTCCAGAGCGACCCACTAGGTGTCATCCTCCGACAACCTTAGGCACCTCCTACCTCCTCACTCACAGTCGGGACTAATCATCTTCCTATTGGTGTCACTTGTGTATTTATGCCCTCACTTCCCTGTGTTCCCTTGCTCAGTTTTCTCTGCTAGTTTCACTATGCCAAGCAATACTAATCAGTGTCTGATCGTGGGACGTATGGACAGGTACGTGAGAAGTGTTTTCCCTGTTTATTTATTATTTCAGTCATAGTTAGTATTTCGTATTTTTGGCTCTCTGCCTGTTTTTTGGAGTCTTATTTGCTCTGCCTTTCTTTTTCGTGTAAAGTCCGTTATTTTGTATCCTGGCTTCGGGACCATCAGTAAAGTTCCTTGTTTCACCATATCAGCCTACTGCCTACTGTCTAACCTGCACCACACATGGGTCACACCTCACACCAACCCTTACAGAAAACTGAGCCACTATGGACCCAGCGGAGGCAGCACAGTATCATAGCGCATTGGCAACACAGGGAGCCATGCTGAACCAGCCCGACCACAGCCTGCAGCAGATCACCAAGAATCTCTGCCAGCTGACGATCGCCGTGCAGAGCCGGGTGGACACCCAACCAGCACCGGCAGCAGGCGGAGCGGAAGCCGCGGCAGCGGGGTCTCCAGTCTCGCCTACGACATCGCGGGAACCCTGTCTACCACCTCCGGATAAGTAAGGCGGACGTCAACTCAGCTCTATATGTCACTGCAGACAAATATTATACGACCCCCTTTGGTAAAAATCTACAGTGAATCAATAACAAACCACAAATGAGCGTAAATACAGGAATGATATTTATTATTTCTTTGCATTTACATGCAGGACCAAGGAAAACACAGCTGAATAGCAT
Source organism: Coregonus clupeaformis (assembly GCF_020615455.1). Taxonomy (NCBI): domain Eukaryota; kingdom Metazoa; phylum Chordata; class Actinopteri; order Salmoniformes; family Salmonidae; genus Coregonus; species Coregonus clupeaformis. The sequence goes on from NW_025535025.1 coordinate 34,802, forward strand.
TTCACATTCTGTGAAGAAACGGTACATCTGTCCCCATGAAGATTTGTACAACCAACCGCTCACTAAGATCACAAAGTCATCTCACTGCTAACTACCGATAAGATTTTCAAAGCATGATGATAATGCTGTGTTCATAACAAAGTGGGAAGTTGGTAGTTACCAGTTGTGAAGTCGTAAATACAAGTTGGATGCATTCACATGCTTTGAACTCGTTGAAAAACGCTGATTGGCTAATGGCCAACAAGCTGCGTCAACCATAAACTATAAGTACAGCTATCATGTTTGTAAAAAAATGTGGGGTTCAAAAACATATTTGTAGACTGCTTTTTGTAAATAATGTTTTGTTGTTACATTTAACTGCTGAAAATATTGTTTAAAAGGTAATTTCCTTAGTAGGTGACTTTAGAGGTCAGCATATGGGAGAAGTCGGAGCTCAGGGATGATAGACGAGTTTCCCACTAGTAATTACCAGTTAGAGGGGCGTTCAAGTGGACTTTTACCAGTCGTATGTGGTAAATACCACCTTCCTACTTGCTTATTATCGCAACATAACTCCTATAGTCCTGCTGTATTGTCTCTGGTAGGCCTAACTATCTCAGTGTATCAGAAGTCTTTTATCAGATTCTGTATTTTCCAGTGCTGCCCACTGCACTCCTGAATGATGAGCTTGTAGTAGGTGTCGTCCCCTGAGGCAATCTCCAGACATCTCTTTGTCTGTCTATTCTGGATGTCTTTTCCCTGTAAAACACAGCAAACATTCTACTGTACTACATCACAATACAAAAACTTAAAATGTCATAGACATCTCCCTTGTTTCCAACAGTTTATAAGCATCTATTTCCCTATTTCATGTGGAGTGCTCACCTGTTGAAAGTCCCAGAGCATGTGGAATCCCTTCTGCTTGGCCACCTTGCACTCATACAGTCCTGGGGTTCGAGTGCCAGTGTCCACCAGACAGCGATTACTGTTGTACTTGTGAGACTTGATGCCTCCAATGTAGATTTCCCCACTGGCTCGATAATAACAGTTCTGGACAGAGAGGATAGATATTTTCGCTTTTCTGAGTTTGTGCTATTGACAATACTTTACATTGTGTTCTTGTGTTATGGGTTGAATCCTGGGTCTGCCATAGGATGGATCATATTACACATCTAGTTAAATTCTGAAATACTAAGCAATGATTCTACAAACCTGTGGACCAAAATAATGGCAGCCATACACAATAGGTGTGTTCCCTGGAACTGGGCCCTGATCTATACAGAGATCCGTCTTCAGGTCATTGACCAGCTGTTGATTTTATAGACAGAGATTAAACAGTTATAAAAGTGCAGATTCCTATCCTGATAATGAGTTGGATTCATGACCCTGCATCCTATTGAAAGAAGGATGCCATGAATGCCACCAAACACAGTTGGTGAGGAAATAATTCCAGAACAATGATAAATGTTTCAGCATCACTCACAGCTCCATAACCAAGCAAGTCACCCAGGGGGTCTAACATGGGATACACGTTGTCCAGATACCACTGGAAGGGCTTGCAGTTCAACCTCTTTCTCAACTTCTTCCTCTCTGAAACATCCCCAATGTCTATGCCATGGTCCTGTGGTGAGAAAGAGGAAGATTTCTAAATCAGAAACACAGGCCATGTGAACAATCCACCTATTATCCATTTTTGTTTACCTCCATCATTTCACATAGATCCTATGATCTTTATTATGGCATTGAGTAATACACAGTTTTCATAATATTTATTGTCTAATCTACTTATTTTCAAACACAAAGCATGCATAACAGCGATTATTGTTATTCTATAGGAGCAGATGAACAAAACCTACTTTCTTAATGGTTTGTTCTGTACAGTACCTTCAGTGGGAGGTTCCAGGCGATGTTGACATTATGTTTGTATTCATCCATCCAGACCTCAGCCACTCTCAGAGCATTCCTCTTCATTGTAATGCTCAGGTCGGGGAGATAGGGTTTATGGGCCCTCTCGATGTGGGCTATTTTAGAACAAGGTATGACCTCAACACTTCCACCACACAGCCACACCTAGAAAAACCACACACCAAGAGAGAAGGAAGAGTTTATAGATATGGACTGAAGTGTCTGGATGTTGGATGTAGATTGGTTTGTTCAAACTGAATGAGTCAAGAACAGAAAGTAATTCTGCAAACACAAGTCTGCTTTGATTTCAAACATTCATTTAGCAACTGTAGCAGAGGGGCTTACCCGAATGCCAAGTTCAACATTTTCACCTCCATAGATCTTCATACCACCGTCGAGAGCACCAATTTCCCCAAAGAACAGGCGATCAACCACTAGTATGCCCATAATGGAGGGGCTCCTGACAAACATACAGTACAAATCATGGTCATTTCTACACTGGGAGAAGTGACATTCATTTTAATGAATAGATAACGCAAAATAATAATCAAGGTGTAAATATTAGGTGAGATTTTTGTCCCAATGCTGTGCTTTCCTTATCGCCTATTCAAAAAGATTTGTGAAACTGGACTATCATCCTATGATGAAATCATGAACAACTCACTTTCCTGGCTGTGACTCATCTTTCAAGGCGTACCACTCAGGTCTGAAGGACTCGTACATACACCACAGGGCCCAGTCAAAGGCGTCTGCAGCAGGCCAATAACGTGAGACTGTCAAGTCATCGAAATGGACTTTGTCAAACACCGGTGTCAACACCAACGTGCGGTCCTCCTTTATCCGAGCTAACAGAGGCTCCGCCCTGTTCACACAAACACAGACTGAAAATACCATGTTGGGAGGAGGGATTCAAAAGCATATTTTATAACAAAAAACATTTAGACTACCATTCCACATGGACCTCTATGTGGGCATCCAAGATGGCCACCACATCTCCTTCAGCTTCCCTCCACCCTGAGAGGCGGGCCTGTGTGAGACCGAGCTGCTCTGAGTGTCTCACTCTCTTCACCAGGCCCGGACGCTCTTCTTGGATGAAGCTGATGTAGACGTCCAACTTCTCCTTTAGATCCTCTGTGAAAGCAGAAACTTGCAAATCAGTGAAACACAACAAAAGTTGAAAGCCACACCTTTCAATCAAGGTTCAATCTAAATGTTAACAAATATACTTTCAAATGTTTCTATGCATAGAAAAGGGAGCAATTAGGCGAACCATTGGAGCTGTGGTCATCCACCAGTATGATGTCTTTGAGCAGGCGTTGGGGGGTCTTGTCTATGATGCTGCGGACGGCTCTCTTGATTATTGACAGGGCCTCGTCCAAGTAGATCAACACCACGCTGATGGTGGGCAGGTCATGGGGGTACTGGTGATTAGCACACCTAACAGGCACAACAAAAACATTTGGTCTTGCTCATATCATTAATTCACTTCACCAAAGCTGTTGTTTCACTCTTAAAGTTATTGTCAATTTCAATGTCATTCATCAAACTGCATTAAAAGTGCTGGAGATGGAATTGACCTCGGATGACCTCGGATGCAACGGACTGTGGTTAGAATTCAGAAGTCTTGAGTTATACATCATTTATTGTGTAGAGGTGGAGGAGAGATGAGGAAAATGATTTACTTAGGATCGCGAGTATCAGGGATTTCCCTGTTCAGGGGTAGTCTGTCACTCAGGAAGGCATTGTATCCATACATCTGAAACAGCCCCTCTGCCTCTTTCTGCTCCTCCTCTGAGAGCTCGTCACCCCAGCTTGTAAACAGAGCTGAGTTGGGGTACAACTTCTTCACCACCTTCCTCTCCTTCTTGACCTCGGGAGCCTTCACAGCCTGCCCCTCTTTCAGACTGATCCCGTTGTTGATTGACTTCACTGTGGACACATGTCAGCTGTTCATCACACTGTAATAAATGTGTTATGACTGTATAATTCAGATTGTTTAAGTCAAATCAAATCAAATTATATTTGTCACATGCGCCAAATACAACAGGTGTAGACCTTACAGTAAAATGCTTACTTACAAGCCCTTAACCAACAATGCAGTTTTAAGAAAAATAAGGTTTAAGTAAACAATAGATAAGTACAAAATAAAAGCAGTGAAATAACAGCAAAAATAACAGTAGCGAGGCTATGTACAGGGGGTACCGGTACAGAATCAATGTGGGGGTGCACCGGTTAGTCGAGGTAATTGATGTAGTATGTACAGTTGAAGTTTACATACACCTTAGCCAAATACATTTAAACTCAGTTTTTCACAATTCCTGACATTTAATCCTAGTAAAAATTCCCTGTCTTAGGTCAGTTAGGATCACAACTTTATTTTAAGAATGTGAAATGTCAGAATAATAGTAGAGTGATTTATTTCAGCTTTTATTTCTTTCATCACATTCCCAGTGGTTCAGAAGTTTACATACACTCAATTAGTATTTGGTAGCATTGCCTTTAAATTGTTTAACTTGGGTCAAACGTTTCGGGTAGCCTTCCACAAGCTTCCCACAATAAGTTGGGTGAATTTTGGCCCATTCCTCCTGACAGAGCTGGTATATCTAAGTCAGGTTTGTAGGCCTCCTTGCTCGCACACGCTTTTTCAGTTTTATAATAATATAATATAATATGCCATTTAGCAGACGCTTTTATCCAAAGCGACTTACGATGTGCATACATTTTTACGTATGGGTGGTCCCGGGGATCGAACCCACTACCCTGGCGTTACAAGCGCCATGCTCTACCAATTGAGCTACAGAGGACCACAGTTCTGTCCACACATTTTCTATAGGATTGAGGTCAGGGCTTTGTGATGGCCACTCCAATACCTTGACTTTGTTATCCTTAAGACATTTTTCCACAACTTTGGAAGTATGATTGGGGTCATTGTCCATTTGGAAGACCCATTTGCGACCAAGCTTTAAGTTCCTGACTGATGTCTTGAGATGTTGCTTCAATATATCTACATAACTTTCCTTACTCATGATGCCATCTATTTTGTGAAGTGCACCAGTCCCTCCTGCAGCAAAGCACCCCGCACAGCATGATGCTGCCACCCCCGTGCTTCACGGTTGGGATGGTGTTCTTCGGCTTGCAAGCCCCCCCCTTTTTCCTCCAAACATAACAATGGTCATTATGGCCAAACAGTTTTATTTTTATTTCATCAGACCAGAGGATATTTCTCCAAAAAGTACGATCTTTGTCCCCATGTGCAGTTGCAAACCGTAGTCTGGCTTTTTTACGGCGGTTTTGGAGCAGTGGCTTCTTCCTTGCTGAGCGACCTTTCAGGTTATGTCGATATAGGACTTGTTTTTCTGTGGATATAGATACTTTTGTACCTGTTTCCTCCAGCATCTTCACAAGGTCCTTTGCTGTTGTTCTGGGATTGATTTGCACTTTTCGCACCAAAGTACGTTCATCTCTAAAAGACAGAACGCGTCTCCTTCCTGAGTGGTATGACGGCTGCGTGGTCCCATGGTGTTTATACTTACGTACTATTGTTTGTACAGATGACCGTGGTACCTTCAGGCATTTGGAAATTGCTCCCAAGGATGAACCAGACTTGTGGAGGTCTACAATTTTTTTACTGAGGTCTTGGCTGATTTCGTTAGATTTTCCCATGATGTCAAGCAAAGAAGCACTGAGTTTGAAGGTAGGCCTTGAAATACATCCACAGGTACACCTCCAATTGACTCAAATTATGTCAATTAGCCTATCAGAAGCTTTTAAAGCCATGACATCATTTTCTGGAATTTTCCAAGCTGTTTAAAGGCACAGTCAACTTAGTGTATGTAAACTTCTGACCCACTGTAATTGTGATACAGTGAATTATAAGTGAAATAATCTGTCTGTTAACAATTGTTGGAAAAATTACTAGATATATATAGATATATTGAAGCAACTCTCAAGACATCAGTCAGGAAGTTAAAGCTTGGTCGCAAATGGGTCTTCCAAATGGACAATGATCCCAAGCATACTTCCAAAGTTGTGGCAAAATGGCTTAAGGACAACAAAGTCAAGGTATTGGAGTGGCCATCACAAAGCCCTAACCTCAATCCTATAGGACATTTGTGGGCAGAACTGAAAAAGTGTGTGCGAGCAAGGAGGTCTACAAACCTGACTCAGTTACACCAGCTCTGTCAGGAGGAATGGGCCAAAATTCACCCAACTTATTGTGGGAAGCTTGTGGAAGGCTACCCAAAACGTTTGACCCAAGTTAAACAATTTAAAGGCAATGCTACCAAATACTATTTGAGTGTATCAACTTCTGACCCACTGGGAATGTGATGAAAGAAATAAAAGCTGAAATAAATCGTTCTCTCTACAATTATTTCAAATTCTTAAAATAAAGTGGTGATCCTAACTGACCTAAAACAGGGAATTTTTTACTAGGATTAAATGTCAGGAATTGTGAAAAACTGAGTTTAAATGTATTTGGCTATGGTGTATGTAAACTTCTGACTTCAACTGTATATAGCTATTAAAAACTATATATTACAAATCCTGCTTATCTTAATTTCCATAATTAACTAATTCTATTTGTAATAATGTAGGCAGTTCATGCAAAGGATTGTTACCTCTAACCAGGATTGCCATTACAAAAATTACAAACAATTATTGTGATTCATCCTATATTGTCCCTAACTGTCACTGGTGTAGAGAGGAGTAGGCAGGAGGCAGTCGCAGGTTTAGAACTACTGAATGTATTTAAGCACCATAGATCAAAGCAGGACGAAACCCAAACGCTGTTGTGCTCAAAATATATCTTCATGAACAAAAAAGCACAGGGCGAACCCAAAGTGCAAAATATATAGTACTCAGGAAATAGTAGGAGAGATTCCTCTAAGGAAAACAAGTAACATTTACAATGACCGACAAAGAGAAATGGCTTAGGGAGTATTTATACAGTGATAGAGTGGGGATTGGAACCAGGTGTGTGTAATGATGACGAGACATGTCTGGGGTTGATGAGTGAAGGGCGTTTGCCAGCAGTAGGTTCGGCAGCAGCTAGAAGGCCGGCGACGCCAAACGCCTGAGCTGGACAGGAGGGGGAGCCAAAGCGAAGGCTGGTGTGACACTAACATCTTTACTCCCTAGCAACAGCTGTGGGATATATACACACACACACACACATACACACTCACACACACTCAACCTCCTTTCCCCCACAAACAACCATAAAATCAGATGCTCAACAGTTGTTCCATTTCAGAGCTCAACTGAAGAAATGCCTATACAGTTGCAGCTGTTTGAGAAGGCATGCAAAATTGAGCAAACATGGGCAAAAATGGGGAGATATGATTAACCATTGTCAAGTCCTAGGTGATGGAGATCAGATACACCCCCTTCCCCTGAAACACACACATGCTGGTGTCCCCCATTTTCCCAAGCATCTCTGTGCAGTCAGACCTTTGATTATTTTGTGCCACCAGGGCCACAATAATATGCCCCCTCTCTGAATGTCCGAGTGTGACCCCCTCCCCATGGGTTACTGCAGCTAATGTTGCCAGCACTGCCACTACCTGGGTGGCACTACTCCACCGGAATCCCCACCGGCTAGGTACAAGTTCGTAAAGGTTCTCATTAGCAGCTTTGAGAATTTCCTTGTATATTATGCTCTCCCATCAGGGGGGGTTTGGCTTTGTAGGACCAACCCTGCCAGGCAGGCTCAGAATATTGAGGGGTTGGTGCTGCTTTAGTAGGTCTCTGACCGCATTCATCTTTCTGATTTGGCTGCGTATAGGCTACTTACAGTAGGCCCATAAAACAGATAAGGACATCTCCTTAATGTATGGGTCGCTCAGGTGGGTGTCTAGGGTATAGGGTTGGGGACCATTCCATCATGATAGGACAATAAATAAATAAACTATATGTCACTCATTTCAGGAAACTAGGCGTATGTCGCACGTCACTACTTCACAGGAGAGCCATTTGAACGTAAACTGTTTTTAAAAAATCAAAATGCATTTTTTGGCAGAAATGCCTTCTGGAACATGTGAACTTTCATGTGCCTTAATAACAAACTTGTATGACATCTGTAAATACGAATACAATTCTTAAATTACGAGCCTAGTTGGTTTAGCCACAGAAAAAGACAGTAACCTTCCCACTAGCCATGATTGGCTGAAATAATGAGTGGGCTGGACATGCCGAGAGGTGAGTTAGAATTGGTCTGCCATGTTGCACGCTTCTGTCTATTTGAGCTGGTCAGTATGTGTAGGTAATCCAGTCTAATGTGGCTTTAAAAAATGTATATATATGCATAGTAGAACTGCATAAGTGTTGCTCTCCACTTTCTGGAGGACCGAGTTTTGAAATCAGTAGAATTAGAGCATGATAGCTAAGGAGATGGAGAAAACACCTGTCTCCAGATTACATCTTCGAACTAAGGGCAACCATGGCATCCGTGACAGAGAGTGAGAAGTGTCCGTCCATGTATAAGGGTAAGATAGTCTAGCTAGCTACATTTTCATATATTACACGTTTCTAGCTAGCAAGCTAATGTTAGCTGGCTGGCTCGCTAGCTAACATTACGTGTATGATCTGTGTAGTAATATTATTTGCATTTGCATAAGACCGATTTGAGCCGGTTGGTCACATATTTATAATTTATTTTAAAATGTATATAAAATACGCAAAATTGAAAGCTCTCTCTCACAACCCCTGCTCACAGACACACATGGGCTCAGGGATTTGCAACCCTTATCCTTTTTCACTCACTTAACTCCACACTTTTCCAAACACAAAAACACACACCTAACATCACAATACAGTGGCATGCGAAAGTATTCACCCCCTTGGCATTTTTCCTATTTTGTTGCCTTACAACCTGGAATTAAAATGGATTTTTGGGGGGGTTATGTCATTTGATTTACACAACATGCCTACCACTTTGAAGATACAACATTATTTTTCTTGTGAAACAAACAAGAAATTCACCCCCCAAAGTCAATACTTTGTAGAACCACCTTTTGCAGCAATTACAGCTGCAAGTCTCTTGGGGTATGTCTCTATAAGCTTGGCACATCTAGCCACTGGGACTGTTTCCCATTCTTCAAGGCAAAACTGCTGCAGCTCCTTCAAGTTGAATGGGTTCCGCTGGTTTACAACAATCTTGAAGTCATCCCACAGATTCTCAATTGGATTGAGGTCTGAGCTTTGACTAGGCCATTCCAAGACATTTAAATGTTTCCCCTTAAACCACTTGAGTGTTGCTTTAGCAGTATGCTTAGGGTCATTGTCCTGCTGGAAGGTGAACCTCCGTCCCAGTCTCAAATCTCTGGAAGACTGAAACAGGTTTCCCTCAAGAATTTCCCTGTATTTAGCGCCATCCATCATTCCTTCAATTCTGACCAGTTTCCCAGTCCCTGCCTATGAAAAACATCCCCACAGCATGATGCTGCCACCACCATGCTTCACTGTGGGGATGGTGTTCTCGGGGTGATGAGAGGTGTTGGGTTTGTGCCAGACATATCGTTTCCCTTGATGGCCAAAAAGCTCAATTTTAGTCTCACCTGATCAGAGTACCTTCTTCCATATGTTTGGGGAGTCTCCCACATGCCTTTTGGCGAACACCAAACGTGTTTGCTTATTATTTTCTTTAAGCAATGACTTTTTTTCTGGCCACTCTTCAGTAAAGCCCAGCTCTGTGGAGTGTACGGCTTAAAGTGGTCCTATGGACAGATACTCCAATCTCCGCTGTGGAGATTTGCAGCTCCTTCAGAGTTATCTTTGGTCTCTTTTAGCCTCTCTGATTAATGCCCTCCTTGCCTGGTCCGTGAGTTTTGGTGGGCGGCCCCCTCTTGGCAGGTTTGTTGTGGTGCCATAGTCTTTCCATTTTTTAATAATGGATTTAATGGTGCTCCGTGGGATGTTCAAAGTTTTGGCAATTTTTTTATAACCCAAACCTGATCTGTACTTCTCCACAACTTTGTCCCTGACCTGTTTTGAAAGCTCCATGGTCTTAATGGTGCCACTTGCTTGGTGGTGCCCCTTGCTTAGTGGTGTTGCAGACTCTGGGGCCTTTCAGAACAGGTGTGTGTATATATACTGAGATCATGTGACAGATCATGTGACACTTAGATTGCACACAGGTGGACTTTATTTAACTAATTATGTGACTTCTGAAGGTAATTGGTTGCACCATATCTTATTTAGGGCTTCATAGCAAAGGGGGTGAATACATATGAACGCACCACTTTTCCATTATTTATTTTGTATAATTTTTTGGAACAAGTTATTTTTTTCATTTCACTTCACCAATTTGGACTATCTTGTGTATGTCCATTACATGAAATCCAAATAAAAATTCATTTAAATTACAGGTTGTAATGCAACAAAATAGGAAAAACGCCAAGGGGGATGAATACTTTTGCAAGGCACTGTACATCTGCACATACCCACATACTGTGCCTTCTATGTCCTCTGTTTGCTGTGTTTTGTCTCTACCATGTTGATTGAGTACTTTTGTGTTCCAGTTCCTTATATTTGAAGATGTATTATTTCGTTAATTATCCTTTCTTCTAATGCTGTCTTATCAATTCATGAAATACTATAAATGGAAAGTCTAATACAAATTATTTTCCAACATTCCCTATCTAGAATGGTATAGTGTAGTTGTAAATAGTTTATTTCTTTAACAATTGTTGTATTTTATTGCTTTTCTAAAAAAAAAATATTACAATCCCTACCATGGCTAGTATTGGGTGTTGCATTATTCGACTCCTCTATGGGAACTTTGTAATATTTAGAATAGCCATGGAGTAGTCTTTGTGTCTCGGAACATTTGGTTATCAATATACAGTTTATCGACTACGAGAGCTACACATTTCCATTTGAATCTATTCTCCTTGAAGATTGGGTACAGAACTTTGCGCCGTTCTGCAATTTTTGATCTGCACTGTTGTTCGGAACTCTGTTTCCGCCTTGGAGAATTACCTTGGTGTAACTATCGTAAAAGTTTTTATTTTTTTTGTAAATGTAAAAGTAAGCAATGCGGCAAACTTTGGCACATAGAAGTTGATAGATCAAAACTTAACAAATGTTGTGCAACATGCAACATTATACAGGATTAAAGTGCATTCTAAAATGGTTATGGGCCATATTTAAACCCTTTATTTAATTGAGAACAAATTCCCTTCTACAATCATCACTCTGAAGTGTGAAATAACTTTTTCTGGGATCAACTCTACATGTACGCTCAGGCTAGATTCTAATTTGTTCTCAAAACCTCCCCTCTATATCTGCCCTACCATCTAGAACAGTGGCAGACTGTAGTCCAGGTACAGTGTGTGGACAGAGCTACTGGCATTTCTCTTCCAGGTAAGTCCAGTTAAATGAAGGAGATTGAGACTTACCCAGCTTCTCGATGTGAGCTTCCATCTTCTCCAGCCTCTTGAGCATGTCCTGGCCCCTGACCGAGTCATTCTGATGGGCCCTCTGCAGTCTCTCCCCATGAGAATGAACCTCCCGCTTAATGGATGTGATGTAGAGTATTCCAGCAGCCATGGCCAGCAAAGGGGCCAGCCCTCGGACCCAGCCTAGCCTCATCGTCCCTCTGTGTGTGAGTGCTCAGCCTGGGAATACAGACAGGATGGCCTTCCTCTCTCACTCTCCCACTGAGATCCAGGTTTGCCTGAAAGGGGGGAGTGTGAGGTGTACCATACCTGGCTGGCACTCAGTGGGTGTGAGTTTCTCGTCCTAATATTCAAACAAGTTTCTGATTAAATTCACACAGCCACTTTTATTTGCCTTTGGCGCATGAATCGTTACCTTGTAACTTCATAGCCTTTTGACCTGATACACCAACCCCTTTTTTAAATATTTGAGAAAGGATTCAGGATATGTTGTATCCTGTTAGTATGATTTTGAGTAACTGAACAGGTCAAAAACATGCACCTAATGGATCCAACCATTCATTTGGCATTCAAGTAATTGTTGATTGGAATAAATGCCAAAAGCCACAATACTACAGGCTGAAAATGTGGGGCTCTCTGAAAGTGATGGTCTTGGCTGTCACTAGCATTTTGTCACGGGGCCCCGTGTAGCTCAGTTGGTAGAGCATGGCACTTGCAACGCCAGGGTTGTGGGTTCGATTCCCATGGGGGGCCAGTATGAAAAAAATTAATAATGTATGCACTCACTAACTGTAAGTCGCTCTGGATAAGAGCGTCTGCTAAATGACAAAAAATTCAAACTCAAGCCCACAATAAAGAGTATCTGTAATTTTTAAAAATGGCCCGAACAACAATTCCAGCAAAGCCAATATGCGGTGATAATGTATTGGGCCTATAGCTTACTGCACAAACCTCATTGCTACAGTACTGTTTTTAATTTGTTAATTTAGCATAGGCTTCCATTTTTTTCACAGAAAGTGATCTTGACTCAGAAAAGGTTGGTGACCACTGTTCTAGAGTTTTCCCTGTTAACACTATCAACGTTTCCCTTTACTGTGGCAATTGTGATCGAATCAACGCAATATTAGCCACTTTCAATGCAACATACCAAAACTTTTTGTTGTTGTTGTTGTAGGCAGAATGCATTGGAGTAGGATTCTATTGCATTGACATGCAGGACTCAGCCCGTACTCTACACAGACCGGTGCGGCATAAACAATCAGAGCTGCAGTAGGCCTATATGCAAATAGACCATTGCCATATATGAATCTGTGCTATTTACTTTGAACTGGACTGTATTTACAGCATGAGTGGTCGTGAGTAGATGCGCTTGTTTTGAGATCAAAGCGAGAGCTGCATGTAGCCATGTGTGCACATTTTGTTCATATCCTTTGCTACAGTAGTTAGTGAGTTATTAGTCTAGTTATAGATCATTTGTAGTCAGCAATAGGTGAGTGCTTGCTTCCTACAAGAGCACAAAACGTGTACATTTCTAGACATCTTTGAAAAGCGAGTAAGGTAAATAACCTTTTTTTGTCTTAAAGGGGCAGTGTTGTATTTTAAGACAGGCTTGAATAAGCTAAGTAGCCAATAGGCAGAGGGTAGTGTCGTGACGTGACTTACAGTCCCTTGCAAAGTATTCTTCCCCCTTGGCGTTTTTCCTATTTTGTTCCATTACAACCTGTAATTTAAATTGATTTTTATTTTAATTTCATGTAATGGACACACACAAAATAGTCCAAATTGGTGAAGTAAAATGAAAAAAATAACTTGTTTCAAAAAATTCTAAAAAATAAATAACGGAAAGGTGGTGCGTGCATATGTATTCACCCCCTTTGCTATGAAGCCCCTAAATAAGATCTGGTGCAACCAATTACCTTCAGAAGTCACATAATTAGTTAAATAAAGTCCACCTGTGTGCAATCTAAGTGTCACATGATCTGTCACATGATCTCAGTATACCTGTTCTGAAAGGCCCCAGAGTCTGCAACACCACTAAGCAAGGGGAACAACCAAGCAAGTGGCACCATGAAGACCAATCAGCTCTCCAAACAGGTCAGGGACAAAGTTGTGGAGAAGTACAGATCAGGGTTGGGTTATAAAATAATATCCTGAACTTTGAACATCCCACGGAGCACCATTAAATCCATTATAAAAAAATGGAAAGAATATGCCACCACAACAAACCTGCCAAGAGAGGGCTGCCCACCAAAACTCACGGACCTGGCAAGGAGGGCATTAATCAGAGAGGCAACAAAGAGACCAAAGATAACCCTGAAGGAGCTGCAAAGTTCCACAGCGGAGATTGGAGTATCTGTCCATAGGACCACTTTAAGCCATACACTCCACAGAGCTGGGCTTTACGGAAGAGTGTCCAGAAAAAACACATTGCTTACAGAAATAAATAAGCAAACAAGTTTGGTGTTCGCCAAAAGGCATGTGGGAGACTCCCCAAACATATGGAAGAAGGTACTCTGGTCAGATGAGACTAAAATTGAGCTTTTTGGCCATCAAGGAAAACGCTATGTCTGGCGCAAACCCAACACCTCTCATCACCCCGAGAACACCATCCCCACAGTGAAGCATGGTGGAGGCAGCATCATGCTGTGGGGATGTTTTTCATAGGCAGGGACTGGGAAACTGGTCAGAATTGAAGGAATGATGGATGGCGCTAAATACAGGGAAATTCTTGAGGGAAACCTATTTCAGTCTTCCAGAGATTTGAGACTGGGACGGAGGTTCACCTTCCAGCAGGACAATGACCCTAAGCTTACTGCTAAAGCAACACCTGAGTGGTTTAAGGGGAAACATTTAAATGTCTTGGAATCCAATTGAGAATCTGTGGTATGACTTCAAGATTGCTGTACACCAGTGGAACCCATCCAACTTGAAGGAGCTGCAGCAGTTTTGCCTTGAAGAATGGGCAAAAATCCCAGTGGCTAGATGTGCCAAGCTTATAGAGACATACCCCAAGAGACTTGCAGCTGTAATTGCTGCAAAAGGTGGCTCTACAAAGTATTGACTTTTGGGGGGTGAATAGTTATGCACGCTCAAGTATTCTGTTTTTTTTGTCTTATTTCTTGTTTGTTTCACAATAAACAATATTTTGCATCTTCAAAGTGGTAGGCATGTTATGTAAATCAAATGATACAAACCCCCCAAAAATCAATTTTAATTCCAGGTTGTAAGGCAACAAAATAGGAAAAATACCAAGGGGGGTGAATACTTTCACAACCCACTGTACTTGAATGTATGACTGTTATTTATCGAATCACCTATGTTTATTTGTCACTCGATTAAATTAATAATGTAACAATTAACTCATTAGGATTTTGGGGCACCACGGATGAAGTTGTTTAACTAGTCACCATCTCCCGAATTAAACTCTTAGAAGATATATATGTTATATATCGATAACAGTCACTAATCAAATAATGACCTCTTATCAGTCTCATTCTGAACATCGCATAATCCTTGAACCTGCAAAAACCCTAACCTTATTGATGAATCAGCAATACACAAATTGGCTTAATTATTTATTCACTAACTAACTAAATAATAACACAATACAACACACACACACACACAAGTTATTGATTACTAACATAATGCAATGAAAACAGGTCCCTTGTGGACTGGACTAACAATAGCATGAATGCTTGGGTAGAAGGAGTGTCAGAGTGGAAGGGAGAGACAGAGATTCAAACTATCGTTGTTACTTTGGATACTACACTCACGGAAATACAAATGCTTAAAACCCCACTAAACGCTCATTCACATTAGAATGCAACATGTATTTACGTGTAGCTGTCCTCGATAGTTGAGTTGATGATGTAGGACTCTGGTTTGCCCACCAGAGATCCCAATGTCCTTGGTAGAGTTTCTGGTCGTAGTTGTGGCTAGAATGGATACTTCAGATGTACCAGCGGTTGTCTGAGAGGGATTGTCCTTTCCAACTCGTGTCTTTAGTGAAAGTTCTCTAGACGACTATACATGCCAGCTGCAGATTTTAATGATAAGGTCTAGTGCATTGTCTTCTTCTTCACCTCGTGTAGAGGTTTAGAGTTTCAGAGTTTCTCAATTTCAAACGTGTGGACTAACGTCTCATGTTTTCTGGTCTTTCTGGTCTAACCAGAAGAGCTTCAGCTTCACGCTTCTTGGTCTTTTAGAAATTCAACCATTTGCAACATCCGGCTTATACAGTAGTATGCTTGGTCTTCCTTTGGTAATGGAGTTGTAGTTTTAAACCATTTTGTAACGTTTAGCTCATGCTTCACGTCTACTGGTCTTGTAGAGTGTCAACCATTTTAAGCCGTGGGGCTTCCTGGTCTGAGGTGAATTTCGTCACGAGGCTTTTTATGCACTCAGGGTAAAAGGGGCATTCCATCATGTTTGTGCTCATCTGGGCGTGGCCACTGACTGAGAACAAATCAATATGGAAAACAATCATCTCATCTAGAATGCTAAAATGTATACAAAAGTTTAATTATTTTTTTATACAACAATTAGATGCAAACCTCATAACTGGGAAGTGTACACCCCCAGAGATATCGTTATGTTGTTCCACCGTCTTTAATGACATCACAACAGTAACGAATTTGACATGATTGTTCTTTATGCCCCCACCGACCATTTCCCACATTCTTTTAAGTAGGAATATTGTTTCATTATCCACTTTTGGATGTTGGCGTCTTGGCGGGAAGACTTCCTTTGATTCACAGGGAAATTCCCTCTCCCAATTCTGCATGGCACGGAAAAGAGAGTTTCTGCAAGGAATTTACGACCGGTCATAAAACTGGCCCCCAGGAAAGGGGGTGTTCAAACCTTTGCCTAGCCGGCATCTTTGATCCTCAGCCCATGAGGGCAAGTCATGACAGTAGCATAATTTGTCTGATTCTCTGTAATAATGGTATGAGTATAATTAATGCATTTTATTTTGTAAAGTGGTTTCTTGCATCAAACAACACAACATTTTCAGTCACCTCCTTGTCTGAAGGAATGTAAGCCTACATTGAACACCACACATTGGCTGCTACTGTAGGCTGAATGATAGAACAGCTATTTACATGTTAAAATGTTATGGAATGCATTTTCTCCATTGTTTTTGATGGTAGGCCACTCTGGTAGGCCTACATTATGATCAAATAGCCACAGTAGCCTACTTGGCCACTGTTATAACTGTAACTTGAAGCGGGTACAGCCTCAGTGTTCACAGTTGCACAGAATTTTCACAACGTTCAAGTTTGCGCTCAGCAGACCTGAAATTTGCTCAGTGGCAAAAACATGTTGAGGGAACATTGGTTATACACTCAACCAACCACCCTCCTTTTGTTTTTGCCTTAAGTTACGTTCTGTCTTATATAACCATACCAAACCTTTGCTATTGTTTCATCAACTCATAAGCTGAATGTTTGTATATACAGCATCAAAATTATCTGAGGTCCAATGTAATGGGCAGAGGCAAGGAATATAAAACACAAATTTATTCAATTAAGTGTTCATTAATTTTTTCGTATCAATGTACAGTTCATCAGGTGGAATGCCCTCAATGAAATTATTTCCAAATAGACCGCAATGGTTGATTGTGAAATTAATTTGGTTGAAATGAATGCACACACTTCCTTTTTGTTGTAGGACAGTACAATAAAATCAACAATGTCCTGGCATGCTATTATACTGACTTAGAGAATAATAGCAAAACAGTAATTCAGTATATCACACAATATCATCATTAAGGGCACCAGCTATTCTCTGTGGGGCTCTCTTAAATAACAATGTTCAGTGAGCACTGAAAAGTAAAAAAGAAAACCATTAAAATTACAATTGAAACATGCTAAAAATATATATATTTCATTGAGACATTGCCAATGTGAACTGGTTATGTACACATACAGTGCTTGAGACATATTACCACAAATATTTCATATAGAGGTCACACCATCAACCAATAACTTAATCATAACAAACATGTAAATTAAATTAAATTATGTACTGTTAAAAAGGAAATCTATTCCATTTATGATCATGTTACAAATATAAAAATGTTTTATAAACATGTTTTAAAATTACTTTCTCTAATTGGAGCACATGAAAAGCATCAGCACCAGTTGCCTTAAATAGAAGCTTACAGAGAACAAAAAAAGCTACACTCCTTCATTTGGCCCAGGTTTTATTGAAAAAAGCTCAATCGTAGCAAATTGTCCTTTTGTCAAGGTAAGAGAAGTTAATCAAAATAGATTGAACTGCTTTGATGAGGAATTAAGAGCTTTTAAAAAATGAAGTTTCTGTGAGGAGGGGTAAAAAACTGATTATGCATTGTGGGTCAGAGGGAAGTCACTTTGGATGCTGACAGGCACATTTGAATAACAAGTGGTGAGGATCACTGGTCGGAATATTCCTGTTTTGTAGACATTGGGACACTTTGTATACAACAATGACTTATGAAGACTATAAAACCTAGGGTTATATGAATCTTCATAATAAACTAGTAATGCAACACTACCAATAATACTATGGTCAACAACCACAAATCCTTGAGTCAAAGTCAAACTTCATGTGATGGGGGACAGGCCCTGCTGGTGCTCCAGACTGTCCCTGTCTGCGTCTGCAGTGTGTTCCAGTGGGGGCCTGATGACGATGTGGACTGATCTCTCCCTGGGTACCTCCTGCTTGCTGCTGCTAACAGCCCTGGTGCTCTTGGTCCTGCCCTCGCCCATCTGACCCTCGGCCGAAGTCCCGATCGGACGCAAGCACTCGGCGGACGCCAGCTTCACAGTTCTCTCTCTTGGGCCTGTCTGTAGCGTTGGAGAACGGGCTGGAGAATGCCATGTCAACTGCGTCAGAGATGGGAAAGTAAGAAGCATGTTACTTCATGTCAATCATAGAGATGTTGCGTCAATTTAGTTTTTGTGTCAATCTGCCACTCTCAAAGTGTAATAAATGCCTAATGCAGATTATTTTCTCCCGAGTGGCGCAGTGGTCTAAGGCACTGCATCGCAGTGCTAGCTGTGCCACTAGAGATCCTGGTTCGAATCCAGGCTCTGTCGTAGCCGGCCGCGACCGGGAGACTCATGCGCGGCGCACAATTGGCCCAGCGTCGTCCAGGGTAGGGGAGGGAATGGCCGGCAGGGATGTAGCTCAGTTGGTAGAGCATGGCGTTTGCAACTCCAGGGTTGTGGGTTCGATTCCCACGGGGGGCCAGTATGAAAAATACAAATGATGTATGCACTCACTCTAAGTCGCTCTGGATAAGACCGTCTGCTAAATGACTAAAATGTAAATGTTAAATGTATTCGTACATATGAGAAGGCATGGTGGTAGATGACTGCTCCTTTTACCTATCCTGTTGATGAGGGCTGGTTCGTGGGGAATATGCTGCTCTACCTTGTTGTTGTTGTTCTCTATGTTGCTGAGGCTCTCGCTGGGTCTTCTCATGGTGCGGGTCTTGGGCCGAAACTTGTTGGAGCAGGCCTCCTGGATCCACTCATGCTGCATGGTCTCGTCGGGTGTCAAGAGAGAAGAGAGGATGCGAGGAATATGCTAATGAGATTCTCCCAGAGAGAAAACCACACACTGGGCTTCCTTGTAAAATAGATCTCAATCTCAATGGGCCTCACCTGGATGAGTAAAGGGTAAATAAACTAAATAAATAATATTGCGAAAGAGAACTTGCTTCACCTGACAGTTTAACATGATTCATTAGTATTAGTCATATTTGAGACTGGGTGATTCTGTGGCTGTGTTATTGACAGGTGTACAGTAAGTATTGTTAGGTTCTGAACAAACAGAGTACAAACTCACGGACAACTAGAAAAGCTCAAACAAAGTTTATTCACCCACTGGGTCATACAGCTGCAAAGACAAAGACATGTTTACACAAGCACATATATTTATACCCTCCTACTAGGCAGAGTCAACTCCTTGCCCATCTAGACAGCTAACACATCTCTGTTGCTAGTCAGGAACTTAATTGGTTCCTCTCACTTGTGTAGTCATGGACCTGCCTCATGCTAGAACCTTCGTGGGCATGGAAGTATACAGTGGGGAGAACAAGTATTTGATACACTGCCGATTCTGCAGGTTTTCCTACTTACAAAGCATGTAGAGGTCTGTAATTTTTTATCATAGGTACACTTCAACTGTGAGAGACGGAATCTAAAACAAAAATCCAGAAAATCACATTGTATGATTTTTAAGTAATTAATTTGCATTTTATTGCATGACATAAGTATTTGATACATCAGAAAAGCAGAACTTAATATTTGGTACAGAAACCTTTGTTTGCAATTACAGAGATCATATGTTTCCTGTAGGTCTTGACCAGGTTTGCACACACTGCAGCAGGGATTTTGGCCCACTCCTCCATACAGACCTTCTCCAGATCATTCAGGTTTCGAGGCTGTCGCTGGGCAATACGGACTTTCAGCTCCCTCCAAAGATTTTCTATTGGGTTCAGGTCTGGAGACTGGCTAGGCCACTCCAGGACCTTGAGATGCTTCTTACGGAGCCACTCCTTAGTTGCCCTGGCTGTGTGTTTCGGGTCGTTGTCATGCTGGAAGACCCAGCCACGACCCATCTTCAATGCTCTTACTGAGGGAAGGAGGTTGTTGGCCAAGATCTCGCGATACATGGCCTCATCCATCCTCCCTCAATACGGTGCAGTCGTCCTGTCCCCTTTGCAGAAAAGCATCCCCAAAGAATGATGTTTCCACCTCCATGCTTCACGGTTGGGATGGTGTTCTTGGGGTTGTACTCATCCTTCTTCTTCCTCCAAACACGGCGAGTGGAGTTTAGACCAAAAAGCTATATTTTTGTCTCATCAGACCACATGACCTTCTCCCATTCCTCCTCTGGATCATCCAGATGGTCATTGGCAAACTTCAGACGGGCCTGGACATGCGCTGGCTTGAGAAGGGGGACCTTGCATGCGCTGCAGGATTTTAATCCATGACGGCGTAGTGTGTTACTAATGGTTTTCTTTGAGACTGTGGTCCCAGCTCTCTTCAGGTCATTGACCAAGTCCTGCCGTGTAGTTCTGGGCTGTTCCCTCACCTTCCTCATGATCATTGATGCCCCACGAGGTGAGATCTTGCATGGAGCCCCAGACCGAGGGTGATTGACCGTCATCTTGAACTTCTTCCATTTTCTAATAATTGCGCCAACAGTTGTTGCCTTCTCACCAAGCTGCTTGCATATTGTCCTGTAGCCCATCCCAGCCTTGTGCAGGTCTACAATTTTATCCCTGATGTCCTTACACAGCTCTCTGGTCTTGGCCATTGTGGAGAGGTTGGAGTCTGTTTGATTGAGTGTGTGGACAGGTGTCTTTTATACAGGTAACGAGTTCAAACAGGTGCAGTTAATACAGGTAATGAGTGGAGAACAGGAGGGCTTCTTAAAGAAAAACTAACAGGTCTGTGAGAGCCGGAATTCTTACTGGATGGTAGGTGATCAAATACTTATGTCATGCAATAAAATGCAAATTAATTACTTAAAAATCATACAATGTGATTTTCTGGATTTTTGTTTTAGATTCCGTCTCTCACAGTTGAAGTGTACCTATGATAAAAAATTACAGACCTCTACATGCTTTGTAAGTAGGAAAACCTGCAAAATCGGCAGTGTATCAAATACTTGTTCTCCCCACTGTATGTGTGTGGGATAGGACTGTTCCTTCTCACTTCATCTGACCTGACCTCGGGACGAATTCCACGCTCCTCCCTAATCCACGACTGTCCTACCTTATCAGTGACTGAAACCAGACTGTTTGCCCTTTGCCTCCCTCCTTAGGAGCCATGAGATTTAACAATACCATGTTTTGACAGAATGTAAACTTTCTACACTCCCCATGTCTCATTCAGTAACTTTCCATACACCTAGTTCTTATCCACCCTCCATTGACCCCAACATTTACAGTACCAGTCAAAAGTTTGGACCTACTCATTCAAGGGTTTTTGTTTATTTTTACTATTTTCTACATCTATGAAATAACACATATGGAATAATGTTGTTACCAAAAAAAGTGTTAAACAAATCAAAATATATTTTATATTTGAGATTCTTCAAATAGCCACCCTTTGCCTTGACGACAGCTTTGCACACTTGGCATTATCTCAAGGGCAAAGGGTGGCTATTTGAAGAATCTCAAATATAAAATATATTTTGATTTGTTTAACAACAAAACAAAATTAAGAAACGCTTGAATGAGTAGGTGTGTCAACTTTTCAATGTTACTGTATATGCTTTATAATGCTTTTGAATGACACTTCTGGTTTTGGCAGGAAATACCGGGTTACCCGGGAGAAAAGTGATTTATTCTCGGGATGGAACATTTGTAAAATACCAGGAAAATATTAATCCCTTGTGTAGACAAAGAAGAACTCTACAGTAGGTGTAGCATATCATTCAAGGGCCATTTTCTACATTAGACCGAATCGAGGCAGTCGGTCACATATGAGAGGTAATGCACTTCAATGAGAACACATCTACCATCCAGATGCCTACCTCTTTGTACCCTGCTTAGTTTTGGAAACAAGCCGTGTAAGCTTCAGATTAGCTATCATGTCAACACATTTATACATTGATCAGCTTCCATACACATTTGGGTAGACTACCTAAAAAATTTTTTTTGATTTTTTTATTTCACCTTTATTTAACCAGGTAAGCCAGTTGAGAACAGGTTCTCATTTACAACTGCGACCTAAATAACATTGAATAGTTTAAAGTAACTCCTCTAACTTTTCTTACGCAAGTTGTATGTGAAAGTACATTTGGAGTGAGGTTGGGTTTATGCTAATACGGCTAAAATTCTCTAGCTAGCTAACCAACAACTGTAACAATGTATTTGAGAGACAACAAGTGCTCATTGTGCAAATGTATTTATGTTTTTAATAAACATTGGAGACGAAATATAGTTTACATGTTGTCAACAATCTAAGTATTAGGGATTTATTATTCTCTTAGATTGATGGGATGACTAACTTAGAAGGAGTGCATTCTTGACTGGGCTAATGTAGGTTGTGACACCTGGGGAGGCTGTGATTGATGTGAAGGTCTGTTTTAGTGTGTAAGGTAGGATAAGGATTGTGTCTTCAAATGCTAGACTATAATGGTTCTTTGTGAGCTGTAAGTCTTCCTTTGACATGGGAGTGATGTCTAGGGGAGCTGGCTCTTCTCACTATGATGGGTTGTTGTGATAATCTTGTGCCTGGCTGTAGTGTGCAACAAATGGCGCCGAGGGATGAGACCAACCCCATGAACCTAGGATTGGCTGAGAAACTTTAAACCACGCTCAAGTCTTTACTCTAATTGGCCAGCAGAGAAGTGGGAAACTTTCTGTCAGGGTATTTGGGTATTGTTTCTGAAAACAATGTGTTAGTTCTCTGAGAATGCCCTGCGTGGTATTACAGTGGACCCGTATATACGAAACATCATATTTACCATTGAAGGTTTTTGCATTAATTAAAATAACTAGTATACCTTAGAAGTCGCTCTTGACCTCTTTTTTGTTCCTAATGCCAGATTTGAATTGACGCAACTTTGACAATTGGTGACCCCGACGCGATCTGGTAGAAGGGACTTTGCTGGGTAATGTCCGGCACATTTGGTCAACTCTTTAATCGAACCGTATGTTTCACAAACTGCCCGGCTTCTAAAAAGGTAAGCAGATACCTGTTGTTAAATAACCAAAGATCTGCACATTGGCTTTATCCAAATTAATTTTGTGAAACAACTGTCTGATGTAAGTGAACTAAATTATGAAACTATTATGAGTAGATAAGCACAATATTGTGACATGCAAGCCTTTGGTAGATGTGATGTTTAAACCTTGGTACCGTAGAGTATTGTTTCACCGGCACGTACTCAGAAGCCTAGGTACGGATAGGATCGGGAAATAGTACTGAAGTCTCCAGGCTAGGATCACCAGGGGTGAGAACTGGATGACACAGGGAATTATTGGCTAAGGGCGTTGGCTACTGACACATATCCAGAAGAGATATGGCTAGGATCAGAGGAGCGCCAAAAATTTTAGTTGAGTATTGTTTCTGAGACACATATCCAGAAGAGATATGGCTAGGTTCTGAGAAAATACTGAAGTCTCCAGGCTAGGATCACCAGGGGTGAGAACTGGAGATACAGGGAATTATTGGCTAAGGCGTTGGCTATTACTGACACATATCCAGAAGAGATATGGCTAGGATCAGAGGAGCGCCAAAATTTTAGTTGAGTATTGTTTCTCTGACACATATCCAGAAGAGATATGGCTAGGTTCTGAGAAAATACTGAAGTCTCCAGGCTAGGATCACCAGGGGTGAGAACTGGAGATACAGGGAATTATTGGCTAAGGGCGTTGACTACTGACACATATTCATCGAGATATGGCCAGGATCAGAGGAGCGCCAAAATTTTAATTGAGTATTGTTCCCTTGACACATATTCAGAGAAATATGGCTAGGTTCAAGGAAGATACTGAAGTCTCTGGACCACAAATGGTGGAACCGTGAGATACAGGGATTAATTGATTAAAGTGTAACGTTGTGGCACATATCCACTGAGATATGGCTAGGATCATAATGGCCACTTACATTTTAGATAGTGTTACGCTACTGACACGTATCAGAAGGCAAGATACGGATAGAGTCAGGGGGACACTGGGTGTTGTTGTATGCATGAGTGCGCGAATGATCACAGACGAAATAAAATAATGAATAGGGGTTATTAAAAATAATAAACTGGTATATTAAGACGTTTGTGGCTGCCCAAACGGTATAATTTGGGAATACATGTTGGGTATGTGGTTGCTTAAACCATATAACCCGTTAAAAACAATTGGGAACATAAAGCTAAAGTGATGAATTGTGTGACTGAACTAGAACGTTTGAATGGATATATTTGAAATATAACATTTGGTGTTTTACATAGCATAATACTGCTTTTTGAAATAGTTATGTCGAAGCAATTTGGTTTATTATTTGATGTAATGTTTGACGTTTGACCCTGTAAAATACTGCTTAAACAATTAGACTGAAATAATTCGGTTTTACGTTTAAATATAAACGTGCACCAACTTTAACTAATTAGGTGGGAATTATTTGATTTAATAAATGGACTGGAGTACTTTGAGTAACGGGCGGAATATTGGAGGCGCTGGGACGAGAAGCAGCTCCTCACAGCTCCTCAAAAAGGTAGAGTTGCGAGGGAGGGGGCTGGAGAGAGCGAAAGTGTGGCTTTTGGAGCCAGAAAAGAATGGCAGTTGACTGGGAACGCATGTGGGTATCTGACGAGAGGGTGTTCTAAACTTGCTCACCGAACGCAGACGTTGCGTTGGGTGAGAAAGTAGAGAATATTCACATTTGCGTTTTTGGTAATTTGGCAGACCGCTCTTGTTTAGAGCGATTTATGGAGCAATTGGGGTTGAGTGCCTTGCTCGAGGGCACATCGGCAGATTTTTCGCCTGGTCGGCTCGGGATTGTAATCGGCGACCTCTCGGTTGTTGGCGCGGCGCTATTGGTCACTAAACTGCCAGCCGCCCCCATATGAGTTTAAAGATTGGGGTGTTGTTGGATAATATGATGGCGGAATAAACTGACCATAAGTAATGTTGTTTTAGACGTAATGTGTAATATAGTACAAAACAAATAGAGGGTTAAATTGAACTAATTATCATGGTAGAGCTAACGTAGTACAGTGAGGGAACTTCATTTTGTGTCAGAGGGTAAGATGAGATCATTAATAGTACTATTGGTGGAAATCTATTTATCATTTCAAGGCATGGAGTAACAATCTGCATTTATGAGTGTAAATTCCACGGCTGATGTGTTGATTGAATGGGTACGATGAGTATTTGGTTTGGTAATGTTGAATGGACTATTTGTAGCGGCGTGTTTAGAGGTTAAATAGAAAAACTAACCTATTCAATAGGGAATAAGAGAGAGAGAGAGAGAGTTTCTTGCTGAGGTGAAAGCTACTGCGATTTTCATTTGGTAACGTCACTTGCTCGATGAACTGGGAGTAGTTACTTGAGAGCATCGCAGATGGTGTGGAGTGACTGGCGATGTCCCTGGTTCGAACACAGGTAGGGACAGTAGACAAAGCTTTCGTAGTGGGGCTATATACATAGATTACTATGTGGATTGTGAAAGGTTGAATTAGATAGCTTAAATAGAAGTATTCTAGAAAAGTCTATGAAAAAATATGTTATAAGGTTACCATGCGCTCTCCCCGAAGGAGCAAGGGGAGGGTGAAAGACAGTATAGTTCAAATGTCATTAAGCGTATGCTGACCAGCGATTAGCAAGTATTTGTTTTATTAATTAGGGCGTAATCAGAGAGAACAGTTAAATAAATTGAATAGTGAACTGAAATGGGTTAGCGGAAAAGTACAGAATAATTGGACGATTTTAAAACAATAATTTATTTTGGTTAGATGAAAGTATGCATTGGCTGTTGTGCTGGGGAATAGCGCCAGCCTGTAGTGGGTTATGGATTTGTTACATAAACTTATATTTTTTAAATTAAAGTGATGGAATAGGCTACAATTATAACATTATCAGAAAGAATACACAATATAATGTGAAATAGTTATTACAAGTATTATTGATAGTTATTACAGTTATTATCATTGATCCAGTAATGATATAAGGATAGTAGAGGAAGGCAGGGGATTTAATCTCATTTAGGGAAGTTATATTAGGAAGAAAATACAATTAAATGAGGGAACATTTGATGTAACCATGATTGTATTGGCAAAGACTCAAATATGACATTTACAGGGAGGATAGGAACAATAGAAGGGAAGACAGGTTTTCCTAGGGGGTTGAATAAATAATTGATAAATGGATCATTTGAGATGAGATCACATGTAGCTGAGTTAGGGTAATCAATTAAATAATCATTGTATACTCGAGGAATTTTGAGTGGTTTAATGAATTAGATATGAGGAATTAGAATGATACAAACAATTATTGATGGGTTAAGACTGGGGATATCTATCATGTTTGTGTGTACTACCATCTTTAGATTATAACTAGGAGAAAGAGATTAGCTCATCTCAGTTAGGCAGAATTTAGGTCATAAAAGTGAGCTATCAAATTGAGTGAGGCCTGGCTATTTGTGATTGTTGTTTTTTCAAATTGGGTTAAAATGGGTTCACAGAGCCAGAGGCTGTACAGGAGAAATGTGGAGGCCCCCATGTTGCCCTAGTGAAAGAACATTCAGAGGAATGGTTACTAGGTAAATGGATAAAACAAGGGAAAAACATTACTGATTAGCAGAATACACCAAATGGGGATCAGTATGGCCACTCCACTGGGGAGATATAGAAGAAAGATAAATTGGAGAGCAAAAGCCCAGCCCAGTGTCCATCTGGAGATACATTTTAACGGATGACAGGAAGAGATTTTCTTAACTCAGGAACAGGAGGCTGAGTTAGAAGCAATTCCCGTTCAAATTATGGTCACAAGGACAGCAGATGTAGGACTAATTAAGGGGGTAGCTCCAGTACAAGTGATTCCTCGATTCGATAATAGACCATACCAAAAGCAATATACTATGTAACCAGAAGCAATAAAAGGGATACTACCTACATTTGAGCATTTACTTAAGGGAGAGGTGATAATTCCTGGAGATGAGTACAATGAAACTCTCCAATATTTCCTGTTAGAAAGGAGGCACCTAGCGCCGACTGGAGGATGGTCATGGACTTACAGTTAGTTTAATAGAAATATCATTCCCAGAGTTCAATGTGTACAGATCCACATACAATGCTGAACCAATTGAAACCAGAGAACTCCTATTTTACAGTGATAGATTTAGCTTAATGTTTTCTTTAGTATCCAAGTTCATCCGGATAGTCAGGGGTGGTTTGGCTTTACTTTTCAGGGAAGGAAATGGACTTAGGCTAGGATACCTCAAGGCTACTCAGAAAGTCTTACAATCTTAGACCAGGCTATAACTAAGACTTTGGGAAAGTTTGAACCTAGGGAAGGAAGCAAATGTTAGTTTGTAGATGATATTCTATTGGCTAATCCACTCAGGAGGGATGTAAGGAGGGATACAATCCAATTGTTAACCTTCCTGGCAGAACTGGGACACAAAGTGAGCAAAAAGAAACTTCAACTTTGGTAGAGCGAGGTCATTTACCTAGGACACACTATAACACAGGAGGGCGAATGTTAAATTCATCCAGGAAAACTGCTATATTTAAATGCTAAAACCGTTAAAACAAAAAACAAATGATGAGCTTTTTTGTTAATGATAAAGTGCTGTATAGTTTAATAACTCCATTATCTACTGCATACGGGTAAATTAAGTGATCTTATCTATGAGAAGGCAATGGTAGCCCATGGTAAAGTAATTTGGAACTCTAAGGAGGCATACATACATCAGGGGATGTTATCCAAATGGTAGAGAGTAACGAGGGATATGACATTGGTAGTGATTTAAAGATGAAGTTTTTTGGTGGGCTATTAGATATAACTGGGTTAATCATAAACATAAAGATTTTTATTCTTTGTTGCTAGACAGAAGACTTAGGTGACTTAAAAAATAGACTTGTCATGTCCAACAATTAGTCTTCAGGTCAAGCCCGGGAGAGCCTGGGTAGAACAGAGTTTGAACTAAACATGAGTGTTTTTACAAGATAAGAGATTGAATGATTGGATTACTAATTGATTCTGAACTGGATGAAAGTTGAATTTAGATGCCATAAAAGACAAAGGAAGTGGGAGGAGCAATAAGGAAGCAAAAGATAATCTAAAAATGATAGGCATGGCAATGGGATGATAAATTATATAGGGAATGGTTTAGAAAGGTGGTAATATTGACACATGGGCAAATCATGTGTCAAAGAGGGGGAGTGATAGGATTAAATAATATTGATAGGATTAAATAAAAATACTTAAAAAGAAAAAAACAACAATAGAAATTGAGAGCTCAACATGTATGTGTGAAGATAGTTTATTAACCACACCCGTATGTCGAGAGGTTTTGTGCCCCATAGGTGAACTAAAGGGAGAAGGTGACCCACTCTATCTAACCAGGAGACTGAATCAGGCCTGGCGGGAAGGGGCCACACCAAGTACTGCCTTTGCCAGCAGAATAGCTGAGAGATCCATCTGGGTGCATGTCACACACTGTAAAAGGTAAACCCAGCTACACCTGACGAACAAACACAGAGTTAGGAGAAAGATCCGATCACCACAAGGGGTTCGGGGTTGGCTCCTTAACGAAGATCTCCACCCTGTCTGATCATCCTGTGTGAGTTCGATAGAAGGTGAAGCAATGGGTTGGCCTCTGGCATCTGACATGTTCTCAGGGCAAGGGTGGGGATTCACAGGTCTCCTGACGGTAGGTAGCTGTCTGATTGTGGGGGCCGTATTCCTAACACACTCAAACCCTTCTGATCAGCCGAAAGTAGTAGTAAACCTAAAAACAAGTTGATAAAATAATACCTGAGCACAGTATACGAAGGCATAGGAGACAGCTAGACGTAGGGGAAAGGGAAGATTAGGGACTTTAGGGGAGGACATCACTGTATGTGTGTCGCCATGTACATCCTGGGACTATGTAGTTGCTTATGTCGAGAGCGTGGGGGATGTGTAGGTCTCTGTGCACAGTTTAGGGATAGGTGAAGTATTGTGAAAATAGGGGAATTACCAGAAATGGCAGTAGCGACCCATAGAAGGGTAGGTACTGTCTAGGAAAGTCTGAAGTACGCAAAAACAGGTTTATCCCCATGCAAGCCACCTGGGAATGTGGTGAAAGAGTCTTGGTAACTTGAACTATCAGTATCCCCGATAACAAAGTCATTCCGACCTAGGTTGCCTACGTTTGAAGTCTCAGGGGATTCTAATTATTTTTCTAGGACTAGTAAGATAGGATACAGAGTAGGGCATCTTAGCTCTGCTCCTACACAGAGAATATCACAACTGAGAGAGAACATGACTAATCTCTCCTTTGTTGCAGCCAGAGGATTGTAGGAACTAAACCAGGCCCGTGCTGACATCTGATGGTTGTGTGGTGATAACTGATTGTGAACTCAACTACATATGTAAACAAACAAACGTGTCAGAGACTGGTGAGTTGTCACGTAGAAAGTAGGGACCTCCTCCGGGATCCTTTGATGAAAGGATCCTTTGATGGGATAGGAGTACCTCGAGAGGTTCCAGAACAATTCAAAGCTAGGAATCAGATCGCAGCTGAGTCTGAATCAAGTATTTTTGGTGATCAACAATTAATAAAAACATAGGTTGGATAAATTATATTTACTATAGCCAGCAAAGATTTATAAACCACACTTGTGATGCAATAAAGGGATTAGATGAGCAAACAGTGGCAACTATCTTAATGACAAGGCAGAATATAATAGCTTTAGATATGCTTTTGGCTGAGAGGGGCGGAGTTTGTGTTCTGTTTGGATCTATGTGCTGTACTTTCATCTCCAACAATATAGCACCGGACGGGTCAGTGACAAAAGAGCTACAGGGAGTAACTACACTGACTAACAAACTGGCTGAGAACTCTGGTATTGATAGCTCCATAAACGGTTGGTTTGATAACATATTTGATAAATGGAAAACTATTGTTGTGACTATTCTGGGTGAAGTTATAGCTTCTATGGGTATACTTGTTCTTTGTGGATGTTGTCTTATTTCCTGTGTCTGAGGTTTGGTGAGAAAGGAGATGGAGAAGGTGATTTCCCACAGATGGTGAGATAGGGCCCAATCCTGGACTCAACCAAGGAATTGAGGATATGATCTACCAGGCTTGGTGGAATGACACTAGAGGGTGTCTAAAGGGGGCCAAAGTATACTTCTCTGTTTGGGTTTTATGTTTTAATAGTCTTATGTTTTGTGTTTTATTAATCCTGTGTTTTATGGTTTGAAGTTCTTTGATGACTGGTAATAATTTACAAGTGGGGTGTAGATGAACTGAGTGGGTTTGAAATGTTTTTGTATCATTATAGCCTATTAATAAAAGTGTAATTTTTTGTTTGTATTGTATTATAATGAATGACAATCTGTGTTTTCTTATTTTTTTGAATCACACCTTATGAGGTGTGAAAAGGGGACTATTAGGGGATTTATTATTCTCTTAGATTGATGGGATGACTAACTTAGAAGGAGTGCATTCTTGACTGGGCTAATGTAGGTTGTGACACCTGGGGAGGCTGTGATTGATGTGAAGGTCTGTTTTAGTGTGTAAGGTAGGATAAGGATTGTGTCTTCAAATGCTAGACTATAATGGTTCTTTGTGAGCTGTAAGTCTTCCTTTGACATGGGAGTGATGTCTAGGGGAGCTGGCTCTTCTCACTATGATGGGTTGTTGTGATAATCTTGTGCCTGGCTGTAGTGTGCAACAAATGGCGCCGAGGAGATGAGACCAACCCCATGAACCTAGGATTGGCTGAGAAACTTTAAACCACGCTCAAGTCTTTACTCTAATTGGCCAGCAGAGAAGTGGGAAACTTTCTGTCAGGGTATTTGGGTATTGTTTGAAAACAATGTGTTAGTTCTCTGAGAATGCACTGCGTGGTATTACAGTGGACCCGTATATACGAAACATCATATTTACCATTGAAGGTTTTTGCATTAATTAAAATAACTAGTATACCTTAGAAGTCGTCTTGACCTCTTTTGTTCCTAATGCCAGATTTGAATTGACGCAACTTTGACATAAGATAACCCCATCTGTTTTGCCTCATAAATTAGTTGCGCACATGTCAGTTTGGTTGCTAAACAACCAACCCCTCTATTAACTAGATCACACATTAAACACCTCCAAACACTCCACACTCGGTCCATGAGGTAGCAACCTTGGGTGTATTCACTAGGAACCAAACAGAACCAAACGGAACCAAACTGGGAGGGACCTACCTGAATTTGTTGAATAGAAACTCTTATTTTTGTTGTAAAAAGTTTTACGTTTGAGGAAACGGTTTCCGTTGGAAAACGTTTTGGACTAATGATTACACCCCTTGATTAGAAGCATGTGAATCTAATTAAGGTGTGCTGGGGAAAGAAAGTCCCACCCTGATTTCCAGACTGGTGGAGACTGATGGGTGAAGTGAATTCTGTGAGGATTACGAGAACTGGTTTAATGTACTTCTGAGGAACAGAAGAAAGATGTGTTAGGGTCTCACCCGATTCGAGAAGGTTGCTGTGTCATGCGTTGCTCTTCAGAGCAGGGTACGTCTTAAGGGGTAGTATCTGGCGTGTTGTGGGGAAATCGTTGTAGAAGAAAGTTCAACGTATCCTGGGAGTGATTGATGCTCGGTGGATGAATCGTGTTGTGAATGGAGAAAAAGTGAAGAATCTGTCTGTACTTTAGTTATTTTAAATGGACTCCTTACTTATACAGGTGAAATGTGTTTATATGAATTTCCGTGTTAGAGGGTTTATCCAAAGACCGATGCAGTGTGATAACTAACGCGTTTGGAAATGTGGAAAGTGTTTGCAGAATGAAAAAGCTGAGATATCCGTGTTGTGGAGGTGATCATTTCATGTGTTGTAGAAGTGAGGAGAATGTGGAGTGTTGCAATTGCGGGTGGTAACCATTAAGCAACGGCTTTGGAGTGCCCGACGAGGGTGAAGGTGGAATAGGTGGCTAGAGTCAGGACCAGTCAGAGCATCTCATATGCAGCAGCAGTGCGAAGGGGTTGAGGGATTGAGTGGTCCTGAAGAGTTCATAGTGGTGGATAGGATTTCTCTGCAGGCGGCAGGGATTGCCTCTCACCAGAAGGATCCAGAAATGTTACATGTCAAGAAGGTGGACTTTCTGGCATTAATAGCTATCATGGTTAAGGGTATTGCCAAAGTGGAGAGGACGTCCAGGGAAATAGACATCATTGTGTATGCGGCAGAAAGGACTGAAGGACTTCTCGGCAGAGGAGTGACATGGAGTATTGTCACGTGCTGTACCACCCTTTCAGGCCCCAGAGCATGAGAAGGGATATTTGAAGGAAGGAAGAAGTGGGAGTTACTAGTTTTAGTTGTGTGGATTAAGTTAGTTTTTCCCATCACATGTGGATTATTATTTATTAATTTTTTCAACCCTGTCCAGTTGGTGGCGGTAATGTACCTTTTGGTTGCCAACTGCCATTTAAAACCACAGAAGAAGAAGAAGAAGAAGAAGAAGAAGAAGAAGAAGAAGCTAACTGCAGAAGAAGTACAACAGCTGGGGGTTGCATCAAGAGTGCACAGTGTAGCAGCAGTGCAGGAGAGAAAAAAAGGGGGCACCATGGAGTGTTACCAATGTGGAAAACAGGGTCATCACCCATCTGAATGCTGGGCCAAAGAGTTGACATGTCGACATTGAGAAATATTTAAGATGACTGAAGTTTATATTTAATTTAGAGTGATACATTTTTAGCATATTTGGAGTTTCTGTTATACATGAGATTTCCAGTGTTCTGTTTGTAACACTCTGGTTGATTGGCACTAGACTAGAGGCTGTATGTTATGGATTAAACTCATAACTGCTGATATGGTTGACGCCAGACTGGAGGTACAAGGACAGAGGATACACTGATTATTATTGTATTGTGTGAAACAATGTTATTCTGTAGCAGCTGACAAAGTCACTGGCTTCTGTTTTGACTTCCTACAAGCCTCTCGGGCTGGTGTTTACGGAACAGTTGTACGCTGAATAGGATATAAGGGCGTTCTCAGAGAAGGCCAGTTAGACATTATCTCTGCTTCTGGGATGGAGGTTTCTCCCTGTTGCAACTTGTAATAAACTAAATAGATTTTTGAATGACTATCTGCAACTGCTCTTCTCTTTTGTTCACCTGGAAATTCCTATTACATCACCCCTCCCTCCTTTCAGCGAGCCTGGATCTCTGTGAGAGAGGAAGGCCGTCCTGTCTGTATCCCCAGGCTGAGCACTCACACACAGAGGGACGATGAGGCTAGGCTGGGTCCGAGGGCTGGCCCCTTTGCTGGCCATGGCTGCTGGAATACTCTACATCACATCCATTAAGCAGGAGGTTCATTCTCATGGGGAGAGACTGCAGAGGGCCCATCAGAATGACTCAGTCAGGGGCCAGGACATGCTCAAGAGGCTGGAGAAGATGGAGGCTCACATCGAGATGCTGGGTGAGTCTCAATCTCCTTCATTTAACTGTGACTTACCTGGAAGAGAAATGCCAGTAGCTCTGTCCACACACTGTACCTGGACTACAGTGTGCCACTGTTCTAGATGGTAGGGCAGATATAGAGGGGAGGTTTTGAGAACACATTAGAATCTAGCCTGAGCCTACATGTAGAGTTGATCCCAGGAAGTTATTTCAAACTAAACAGTGATGATTGTAAAAGGGAATTTGTTCTCAATTAAATAAACTAATAAAATATTAAATTAAATAAAATATGCCCATAATCATTTTAGATTGTTATTTAATCCTGTACACTGTTGCTTATTGCACAACATTTGATTCACCAACTTCTGTGTGCCAAAGTTTGCCACATTGTTTACTATTACAAAAAACTATTCTCCAAGGTAGATCAAACATTATTCATCAACTTTTTTTTTTTGAAACACACATGCAAACAGTTACTGAAGCTATGTAAATAAGGTCATGCTCCGTTTGTATGAAAAGGGGTGACTCATGTTGATTCTGGCAGCCTTAACACACCTATTACAGTGAAGTCAATCAACAACGGATCAGTCTGAAAGAGGGGCAGGCTGTGAAGGCTCCCCGAGGTCAAGAAGGAGAGGGAAGGTGGTGAAGAAGTTGTACCCCCAACTCAGCTCTGTTTACAAGCTGGGGTGACGAGAGCTCTCAGAGGGAGGAGCAGAAAGAGGCAGAGGGCTGTTTCAGACGTATGGATACAACGCCTTCCTGAGTGACAGACTACCCCTGAACAGGGAAATCCCCCGATACTGCGATCCTAAGTAAATCATTTTCCCTCATCTCTCCTCCACCTCTACACAATAAATGATGTATAACTCAAGACTTCTGAATTCTAGCCACAGTCTGTTGCATCCGGAGGTCAATTCCATCTCCAGCACTTTTAATGCAGTTTGATGAATAACATTGAAATTGACAATAACTTTAAGAGTGAAACCGCAGCTTTGGTGAAGTGAATTAATGATATGAGCAAGACCAAATGTTTTTGTTGTGCCTGTTAGGTGTGCTAATCACCAGTATCCCCATGACCTGCCCACCATCAGCGTGGTGTTGATCTACTTGGACGAGGCCCTGTCCATCATCAAGAGAGCCGTCCGCAGCATCATAGACAAGACCCCCCAACGCCTGCTCAAAGACATCATACTGGTGGATGACCACAGCGCCAATGGTTCGCCTAATTGGTCTTTTCTCTACGCATAGAAACATTTGAAAGTATATTTGTTAACATTTAGATTGAACCTTGATTGAAAGGTGTGGCTTTCAACTTTTGTTGTGTTTCACTGATTTGCAAGTTTCTGCTTTCACAGAGGATCTAAAGGGAGAAGTTGGACGTCTACATCAGCTTCATCCAAGAAGAGCGTCCGGGCCTGGTGAAGAGAGTGAGACACTCAGAGCAGCTCGGTCTCACACAGGCCCGCCTCTCAGGGTGGAGGGAAGCTGAAGGGAGATGTGGTGGCCATCTTGGATGCCCACATAGAGGTCCATGTGGAATGGTAGTCTAAATGTTTTTTGTTATAAAATATGCTTTTGAATCCCTCCTCCCAACATGGTATTTTCAGTCTGTGTTTGTGTGAACAGGGCGGAGCCTCTGTTAGCTCGGATAAAGGAGGACCGCACGTTGGTGTTGACACCAGTGTTTGACAAAGTCAATTTCGATGACTTGACAGTCACACGTTATGGACCTGCTGCAGACACCTTTGACTGGGCCCTGTGGTGTAAGTGTACGAGCCCTTCAGACCTGAGTGGTACGCCTTGAAAGACGAGTCACAGCCAGGAAAGTGAGTTTCATGATTTCATCATAGGATGATAGTCCAGTTTCACAAGTCTGTTTGAATAGGCGATAAGGAAAGCACAGCATTGGGTCGTAAATCTCACCTAATATTTACACCTGGATTATTATTTTGCGTTATCTATTCATTAAAATGAATGTCACTTCTCCCAGTGTAGAAATGACCATGATTTGTACTGTATGTTTGTCAGAGCCCCTCCATTATGGGCATACTAGTGGTTGATCGCCTGTTCTTTGGGGAAATTGGTGTCTCGACGGTGGTATGAAGATCTATGGCAATCTCTTAAAGGTATGCAAAGATCTTTATCAAATCGGTATGAAAATGTTGAACTGGGCATCCGAGGGTAAGCCCCTCTGCTACAGTTTCTAAATGAATGTTTGAAATCAAAGCGGACTTGTTTTTGCAGAATTACTTTCTGTTCTTGGGTCATTCAGTTTGCACAAACCAATCTACATCCAGACACTTCAGTCCATATCTATAAACTCTTCCTTCTCTCTTGGTGTGTGGTTTTTCTAGGTGTGGCTGTGTGGTGGAAGTGTTGAGGTCATACCTTGTTCTAAAATAGCCCACATCGAGAGGGGCCCATAAACCCTATCTCCCCGACCTGAGCATTACAATGAAGAGGAATGCTCTGAGAGTGGCTGAGGTCTGGATGGATGAATACAAACAGAATGTCAACATCGCCTGGAACCTCCCACTGAAGGTACACTCTTAGAAAAAAAGGGTTCCAAAAGGGTTCTTCGGCTTACCCCATAGGAGAACCCTTTTTGGTTGCAGGTAGAACTATTTTGGGTTCCATGTAGAACCCTCTGTGAAAAGGGTTCTACATGTAACCAAAATGGGTTCTTCAGGGTTCTATGAGGACAGCCAAAGAACCCTTTTATGTTCCAGATAGCACCTTTTTTTTCTAAGAGTGTACTGTACAGAACAAACAATTCAAAAAGTAGGCTTTGTTCAGGTGCTCCCTATAGAATAACAATCATCACTGTTATTGCAGCTTGAAAGAAGACTAGACAGTCAGAATTAGCACTGTGTGAAAAATGTATATGATTCAATGCCACAATAAGGATATTGAAGTATGATTTATGTAAATATCTGGAGGTAAAAACAAAAGTGGAAAATAGGTGGATTGTTCACATGGCCTGTGTTTATGATTTAGAAATCTTCCTCTTTCTCACCACAGGACCATGGCATAGACATTGGGGATGTTTCAGGAGAGAGGAAGAAGTTGAGAAAGAGGCTGAACTGCAAGCCCTTCCAGTGGTATCTGGACAACGTGTATCCCATGTTAGACCCCCTGGGTGACTTGCTTGGTTATGGAGCTGTGAGTGATGCTGAAACATTTATCATTGTTCTGCACACACACACACACAGTCTGCTGTTCTATTATGTACTATTCATTCATTCATTCAACTACGCGACCAAGACACTACCACTTTATATCTATAAATACATTCATACTTGACATAACACATTCATTATCTATACTGTATGTATATACACTGTACCAGGATAATAATCACACTTTATAACCGTTTAATCTCTGTCTATAAAATCAACAGCTGGTCAATGATCTGAAGACGGATCTCTGTATAGATCAAGGCCCATTTCCAGGGAACACACCTATTTTATATGGATGCCATTATTATGGTCCACAGGTTTGTAGAATCATTGCTTAGTATTTTTTTTATTTAACTACATGTATAATATGGTCCATCCCATGGCAGACCTGGGATTCAACCCATACCACAATGCAAAATATTGTCAATACCACAGACTCAGAAAAGCGAAAATATCTATCCTCTCTGTCCAGAACTGTTATTATCGAGCCAGCGGGGAGATCTACGTTGGAGGCATCAGGTCCCATAAGTACGACAGTAATCGTTGTCTGGTGGACACTGGCACTCGAACCCCAGGACTGTATGAGTGCAAGGTGGCCAAGCAAAGGGATTCCACATGCTCTGGGACTTCCAACAGGTGAGGATTACAACACTCTGTAAAATAGGAAAATGTATACTAATAAGCATATTGAAACAGGAATTTCAAGGTAACATGCCCAAAACCATGGCTAAAAGAACTGTAATTTACTTTTTTAGTGGTTTTTATTGTGGTATGTTGTACAGTAGACTGTTTTTACATTTTACAGGGAAAAGCCATCCAGAACAGACAGACAAAGAAATGTCTGGAGATTGCCCCAGGGACCGACACCTACTACCAGCTCATCATTCAGGAGTGCAGTGGGCAGCACTGGAAAATACAGAATCTGATAAAAGACTTCTAAAACACTGAGATAGTTAGGCCTAGCAGAGACAATACAGCAGGACTATATGAGTTATCATGCTTTGAAAAGCCAATCGGTGGTCAGCAGTGAGATGACTGTGTGATCTTAGTGAGCTGTTGATTGGGGACAGAATGTGGCATGCTATTGAGCTGTGTTTTCCCTTGGTCCTGAATGTAAATGCAAAGAAATAATAAATATCATTCTTGTATTTACTGCTCATTTGTGGTTTGTTATTGATTCACTGTAGATTTTCACCAAAGAGGGTCATATAATATTTGTCTGCATTGACATCATATAGAGATGAGTTGACATCAGTGTGGTTTTGAAGAAGTCCCGTCCTCGAGTTCTCAGGGATTTCTATATGAGTTCTCAGGGGAGATGAACTTATCCCACGTCCTCTGCCACATGGCCAGCCCCCTCTCCTTCAGCTGGGATGGCAGTGAGCTATATCTATGGTAGAGGACATATAACTACAACTTTCTCAAACACATACTTTTCACGACTACAAATTAAGCAGTTGGTAATCTCCGAACTCAATCACCCATATGCTAGCTAGCTATGTTAATTATGTCATTAGAGATTAAACAGTTAGTATCCAGAGCAAACAGAGGTAATACCATAGAGATACATGAAATACTATTTCATTTTAATTCTCCAAACAACTCTTGACCTCACCTTATGGAGTTGATGGCCAGCTCCTTGAGAGTGCCCAGGTTAGGCCTCGCCACCGATGCCCACAAACACCTCATAGAAGTCATAGGAGAGCCCAGTGGTCCCAAACAGGGACGGGTCATCAGAGCTGACCACTATTGGGTGGCCCTCAGACATCAGCACAGCTGCAGGGTGGTTCCTTAGGTCAGACACCAGCTTCAGCACCTGGTCATAGACACACAGGGGATTCAGGGACATCAGCACTGGTTTAACTCAGTGGACTAAAGACAACTGAACCAGAGATATTTAGAGTTTCAGTTCAGATTAACTTTATTGTCCCCAAACTGAAATACCCTACAGTACTGCTTTTATTTAACCAATGGGAATATTATGATGAGTACTGACAGACAATGTGGCATTTACCTGGTTTGAGATGGGGGCATACTTCCCACGGCCACATTTCCCTTCCTGGAGAGCTCCTTTGCCAGTGGGTGGTGTGCCAAGGTGTACCCATGCCCAATACGTGTGGTGTTGAACATTAGGGCATCTAGAATGTTTTCATCCACTTCAGTGCCCATCTGGTCTGCGCAAGTGATGAAGTGCGACACACACACGTTATACTGTAAGTGCATCACAATAATGTGTATATACCGTAGATTTGTTTTTGTTAATTACACAATTGTTTTAATCAATCATCCTATACTTGCCAGTCTCTCCTGCATGAAAGAAGTATTGCAGCATGACTCCAAGCTCTGCAGGTAGAGATAAGGCCTCCCCTGAAGAACCAGAGAGGTCTTCCCTGTCCTCCCTGCCAACCTAAAACCACAAAAAGAACAGTTGATTTGTACAATGTCTGTCAAATAGATGCAATGTAATAAATAATTACGTAAACATTGTAATAAATCATGAAATGGTTTATTTGTGTATTGATTTTCAGTAATGAGAGGTCATATGATTGGTTCTACCCCTTAAAGAGAATTCTCACCAGGTCGAATCCTGCAACTAACTCTGGGGAAATCCTTCTGCATCTGAATGGCCTCTTTTACAGCTGCTTTGACATCAGACACACTCAGAACCTAAAGGTGCACACAAGGGCAGAGCCAATCATCAGAAATCATAATTCTATTGTTTTCATTGCAACAGGCAAGCTCAATCAAGCACAGCTAGAGTGTCCGAAATGATTATAAATAGTATTTGAACCCATGTCTGTACTGTACCTATGGACGGAAATGATTAGTCGAGCTCCCAGAAAGCCAGGGTGTTCAGCCACAAACTGTTGAGTGACTTCCTGATAAGTCCTCAGGGACCAGGCTTTATCATGGATGCTTCCATCCAGCTCATATGTCTGCAGGATGTGCAGAATAAAAACAGTTTAAAACATCACCAAAAACCCTTGAAAAAGAAATGTCCTAGGGTATCTCATATAGCGCCTAGGTAACATGTAATTCCAGCCCACTACATTGCCCGTTATACTTCCGATTAAGGCCCACAGTACTAACCCTTGATAGTCCAGTTCTTAGTTCCAGATACATGATGTTGTCATCAAACAGCTGTTCTAAGCTCCTTGTAGAGAAAGTCTTTAAACACAGGAGCGTAGGTGACCAGCCCAGCTATGGCCACAAATGCCATCTCAAACCTCTCCCACACTGCGTCCCTGGCTCGGGTAGGTAGTGTCTGGATATCAGTGAACAGTGCTGGGTTCTGCATCAAGCTGGAAACATCAAAAAGGCAATAAACTACCCTTCCTATGAATAAGAAAGTTGTTTTTTGCTACTTACATGTGTTCATTCATAGGCGCCATTTGTATGCTTGGCTCCTGATGATATAGGGACTACCTGTTGTCAAAGTCTGTAGGATCCACCATGTTGGCTCTCAAGTGTCTTCAACAGTTGCCAGTAGAGGCAGTCCCAGGTAGGGAGGGCGGAGACTAGAGAAGACGAACCGGACAGACCTGCCCCATGTGAAGCGAGATGTAACAATGGGGCTGTATGTGATGTTCTTCACTAGCCAATCAACACTCACCAGAGATGAGCTGTGGATGTGGAGGGCTGCCCCTGTGACCCAGATAGAGAATATACTAACCGTGAGTTAAATTCGGCGATGGTAAACATATTTGTAAGGTGAGCCAAGGTGCTCCTCAGCTACTAAGGCAGTGGGACGTATTACTGTCTTACCTTTGGGCATCCTTTGCAGCAGGTTAAAGATGGGGCTCTTATGGATGAGGGGCCGTGCCTTGAAGAAGTGAATGGCAGGAGGGAACTGGGCGCAGCCATCTCTTGTTCTTTTAGCTTGTGAAGGTGTGCGTCGAGCCACTGCTCTGCCTCTGTCAGCTGCACACGGCCCCCTGTCTGCCTGGAGGTCTCCTGGCGCATCATCGTCTCCCTCTGACGGGGGTCAGGGGTCCCGCCACATACAGTCACACAGCACAGTACAACTACCAACTGGAGGGTGATGGTATAGCTCCCTCTAGAGGGGAAAACCATCTTGTCCTGCAGTGTCATTGGAGATTGAAGTGGCTGTGGGAAATCCTTCTTGAAGAGGCCACTCATTGAACTAAATGCTAGACTTAATTCAACAATGAACACAGAGTTTTTCAGAGATAGTAATTTAGAACACATTTTAATTTAGAACATAAGGTACTACCGTAAACCTATACGCTGATGCTGCTAGTTCCTTTCTAAGCCCTGAACAGGAACGTTCAGATAATCATACAATTTGAATCATACAATTGAATGCAACCAACATTTACATTAATAAAATAAAAGCATACTTACAAATGAGAAGCAACAGAAGTGAGGTATTCTTCCCTTCCCTTATTCACACTTTCCTTCTCAAGTGTGTAAACCTTTCTCAATAAACTACCCCTGTACTATGCTATTTAGTCTGAGTTGACGGGCTCACAATTACCATTGTGTTATGCCCACTTACTTAATTGGCTGTTGCTAGTCAGCAGAATGCAGCCCAAAAATGTAGCATGTCATGAGATTCTCTGGAGGACCATGGATGATTCAATTGAATAAATAACAAGAGACTAGTAGTGCAACTCCTTTGTCTGAAAAAAAATGCATTGTATTAGAATCTGATAGAGAAAAAATGTGTAGGTCAAAAGAGCTGGCAACTGATACTATCGATTTATACTTTAGAACATATTGTCACGATATAACCTCTTCAGATGGAAATCTTGACTCAAAATGAACAACATAAAGCAAAAAATAAACACATAACCATACGTATAATTTAATATGCATTTCAATCTCCTTATACATACAGAGCACCTTATGGAATGACAACATCCCCTTCCTTCTGTTTCATGATACAACAGCAAAGACATAACATCAATACATTAATTGGATTCAATAAGGACATAGTTGGTCTTCAATGTTTTTCCCGCATCACTTCATTTTAATTGTGATAGATGGGAGCAAATAGCTATGGGTGAGTCAATGCTCCATGCAATTTATATTTTCATGAGAGGAAGATGTTATTAGATTAAATAAGGAACTGTACAAGATGCATCAGTTACAATGAGAGCCCCACAGTAGAGGTGTCATTAATACCCATAAAACCTAGCAGTCAAACAGTGAAATGGTTCCAATCATTTTTGACCATCAATTTTTCCCTGTAGGGAATTTTAGAAATGACTTTCAATAAGGGCTGTGTTTTGTGTAGGCTTACCCTGGGGTGATGTTTTGATAACCATGTAAATCTCTCTCGGACAAGGTGACTTTTATCAGCTATATTCAGCTCCATGTACTCTCAGATCTGAAAATGCTAGAGATTCTTACCATAGTTGCCTCAGATTCGACAGTGTTCGTCCAGATCATCATGGCATTTGTAGAAGTTTCTATTATATTAGCTATATTTTATTTTGGGGGGTAAATACATTGATGAAAGTTAGACCTTGTCCTAGAGATATTTTTACTACGGTTATCAAACGTCCAACACCAGGAGAGCTCA
The DNA here is from genome assembly GCF_020615455.1 of Coregonus clupeaformis. Classification (NCBI taxonomy): domain Eukaryota; kingdom Metazoa; phylum Chordata; class Actinopteri; order Salmoniformes; family Salmonidae; genus Coregonus; species Coregonus clupeaformis. Next base: position 76,924 of record NW_025535025.1, read on the forward strand.
CACGTAAAACACAGCCCTTATTTTAAGTGTTTCTTAAAATCACCTATGGGCGGTAGAATGGTGGAAAAACTGATTGGAACCATTTCCCTGTTTGACCGCTCAGGTTTTATGGGTATTATGACTGTTTCCTCATGGGTACTCTATTTTCAGCTGTGCAGTCAGTGATCCAATCAGTCTGAAATGATTACTGTCCAACCAATCACAATAAAGATGACCGGTGTTGTAAACCACAGTCCCAGAGGCAGATCCATTATCACTGTGCAAAAGTACCTCCTCCTACTCACATCTGCAGCCAAGTTCCAACTTTATACTGTCCCAAGATGCACAGAAATACAACAATACGACAAACGGTTTCTTTTCGATTTTTAACAGCATTTTTTGAATTCTTCTCACAGAAGCTGGAATGGTAACTTTCACACAACAAAAATAAATAACTCACTGTAGGCAGTGGATGGCTGACACTCAGTGGGAAACTTGCAGTTCTGGTTTACCTGACCAAAAAGAGCCACTCGAACCTCAGGCATCCATCTGGTAGAAAACAGACACTGGAGTTTGCGTGTCAAGCTGAACCTCATGAAAAACCACAGAGTAAGGCGCCACTATAGTTCCTGTGAGAATGTCCTGATAAACATACTTTTTGAGCCATGAGGTCCAGTCTGCTCTCTAGGGTGTTGGACACCTTGATCTTCCCATTAGCGTTGTAGATCTCAATACCTCCAGGGCAGAAGGAGACACACAAACATCTTTGAATTAACTCACCCAGAACCCTTGACTGACACCTTAGTCAATATGTTTTTTCAATGACGTGTGTTAATCAATCAATACTAATTCAAAGTAAGCCTATCTGAAATGAATGGGTTCACATTGAGACAAGGGATTGTCCTCTTACATCTCTGGGGACAGGAAGTTGTCTGGTCGATGCGAACCTCAATATTATTCTTCACTGCTGCTTTATAGATGGAATGGTCTTCTGAATAGCCGCCTGAATAGAATTCAACATAAACATCATATGAATCATGCATCAACCCAGCATACAAAGAAATACCTTGAACAACATTTAACTGTTAGGATAGAGGGAGTGAAAGTTAATTCACAGCCTGAACCACCTGCAAGTCCTGACTACGACAGCGGATGGTCACTTTGGCCTCAAGAAGCTGATAGAAACCCTGATATTCAACAACCAGAGCAACAGACACATGAAAAACATTTGCTTTAAATAAAAAAACACCTTACAACGCCTTTGACCTAAATAACTTGTAGGCCCCTATGTATATACGTGTAACTGATGAGACGCTACTGAATGTAAGTATAATTTATGAATGTAGTCCACTATAGTAATAGTCTCCTGTTTCTCTCAGCGTTGTAGTTCTCCTTGAGCTGTTCTTGTCTATTAATGTTCTGTATAAAACACTAAACCCGTGTCAGTGACAAGTATTTTATTATTTCCATTTTAATAGCGATTATAGTGAATAACCCCAACTTTATTGTACACAATGGTAGAAAGAAAAAGGCCCACCTGCAGAACCCAGCCCATCCATCAGTGCTGGGTGCCTGGCTGGGTCCTTGGCTATGTTGGCCAACCGTTGACGCGCCTCGCTCAACATTTCCTGAGTGCACACATTGAGAGGGTTAGCCTATTATTTACATAGAATGCGTTGCTGTGAAGTAGAACATCATGCCTTACTGGGAAATCATGTCGTCATGAGCCTTCAACACCTTAAGACAAGCCTGGTTCATCAGGTTAGACATTTGACTGTAAGGAGGAGAGGCAAGTTAACAGAGCCTGTGGCACAGGACCACATTACAAGTCCAAGCAGGTGTAAGCTATAGCTAATGTAACATATACTGTACTTCTTTATTGGAGGAGCTGTTGGATGTGACTTCAAATTTCAAATATAAAAGATTTAAAAAGGAAGTTGCGCGTCAGACAAAGTCCTCTTTAGAGAAAAGAAAAAGAGATTGAGCAAGTCTCTGAGGCAGCTGAGAGACTAGCAGCAACACTTCCTGAGCTGCAAAGGAAAAGAGTGACTTACATTTTCTTCTGCTGCTCGATCTGCTCTCTTTCTTCTCATAGTCCTCCATGATCAACCTCTGGGTCTGCACCAGACAGCCCTTCTCAATGTTGAACTCCTCTTCCCGCCTGCAGGGAGACACTTGTCACTCAGAGTAAAATAATAATATAATAATAATAATAATAATAATAATAATAATAAGCCATTGCTTGAGACGCTTTTATCCAAAGCGACTTGATCATGTGTGCATACATTTTTACGTATGGGTGGTCCCGAGATCGAACCCACTACCCTGGCGTTAGCGCCATACTCTGCAATTGAGCTACAGAGGACCAGTATACAGTAGAGGCCCTGTCTTTTTATGATGGTAGGAGTAATTTCCTCACTACTGAGGATACATTTTTAAGAAAATTGAACCAGTAGAGAGATTGTTAAGGGACAACTAAAATGCTTGCTTTCATTTAGTCAATTCTCACTTGAGTGTCTTCAGAGAATTGATTATGCTATCTAATTTCAGTTGAATGTGCTGCATCTTTGCAAATCTTTTGAGGTTGTGTGTGCTGAAAACACACACTAGATTTCAATATGTACTGAACTATGACAGTCACTTGTGAATGAGCACTGTACCTTGGCATCAATTTCCTCTGCCTTCTCATTGGCCTCCTGCTCAATGAAGGCCATCATGTGTTTGATCTATACAGGGGGATAGAACAGTGTAGCAGAATTTGAAAGGAGTTGACAGTAAAAAGACTCACCACACATTAGGCATGCTTTCCAAGTCATGTTTTATACTGAAAGAAAGTCAAGAAGCAGACTTAGGAAGCTTCATTTGCCTGTACATTGTTAACTTGTGTCTTTTGGTTCCACCATGTGGTGTAGAATGTCTGCCTGGTGTTTAGCTTACATTTCTGTTTCATAATTGTCCCTGTAATGTTCATCTAACAAAACAAAACCATAAACCACAGAGGGAACTGTAATTTATGAAGCCTCTATCAATTATACTTCATATACAGTGCATGAAGAGGATTGGTGAGACAAGACACCCAGACATGAGGATCACTCAAGTTCCTCAGCTGACCATGGGTTTCCCATCATGTGACCATATATTGCATCTCTCCCTCACAAATACAACACTGAGTAAATGTGTTTGCAATTAGATCAACTAAATTCAATTTATCAACAATTAAACGTCTAATCATACTAGACATTGTAATTGTATTTTTAGTAGTAGTATTTTAGGTTTTCAATGGCAACGTTGGCATGATACAATCACAATTCTGCTCCTTACAAATATACTGTTGCAATCATTTATAATTGGACATTTAAATTGAAGGTTAAAGGCTGTAATTGCAATGTACCTGCTTCTGAACGTCAGCATCGCTGAGCGCCATAGTTGCAGCAGTCTAGGATATTCTGTTTCCTTGAAGAAAGATAAACACCGTGATTTCAATACAATAAATGCAACCTGCTTTACAATATTGTAAATCCTTTAGTGCGATGTATCAATCAATTAATGAAATACCAGTGACTCTGGCTAGGAATGTATGAATTAACCGTTGTAGTCGTGACTAAAGATGTCTACGCTAAGATCAGCTGATTTTCCACGTCACATGATGTTTACTTCCGGTCTCACCCACCAATAAGATGTGTGATGAGCAGACCCCACTGGTACTGTATATCATGCCTGCTACGTTAGGTTAGGGGTATATATTAACAGAAACGAGTGAGTGCAGTGGATACATTTGTAAAATATATAATAAAGAGTGGTGGAAAAAAACCTTGAAATTGTCATGCCAGGTAGGGGGGGGGGGGGGGGGGGGGGGGGAAGTAAAGATGCCTTAATAGAAATAGCTCAAGTAAATGTGAAAGTCAACCAGCAAAATACTACTTGAGTAAACGTCTAAAAGTATTTGGTTTTAAATATGCTTAAGTATTAAAGTAAGTATTCAGCCCCTTTGTTATGATAAGTCTAAATAAGTTCAGGAGTAAACATTTGCCCAACAAGTCCACATATAATTGTATGTGTGGGATATGAAGAGAGATAGTCATTCACAGTGAATTTCAAACACAGATTCCACAAAAGACCAGGGAAGTTTTCCAATGCTCGCACGAAGCACCTATTGTGGAGCAGGTCAAAATTTTTAAAAGCTGACATTGAATATCCCTTTGAGCAAGGTGATGCTACAAAGATAGGCGTCCTTCCTAACTCCAGTTGCGGAGAGGAAGGGCCGCTGAGATTCACCACGGGGCAATTGGCAAAATCAAAAAACCTGCACCTCCAATCGTGGTAGGAGTCTGCCAATTACGCACGGCTGAAACGGGCGTAATTTCATCTCCACCCTTGACGCGGACAAACCATGGCCCAGGAAGGAAATGGACTCCTGGAAAAAACAGCCATTTCTCAGCCTTCACAATACAAGTCATGCTCCAGCAGCCTACCCAACACTGACGAAGCCACATGCTCGGCCTGCAGCAGAGTATACTAGAATTAATATACACCACTACACTCTGCCCATGCAACCTCGGAAAATCTCGTAAAATGATTGGGGTGAAGGAGATTCATTAACCCGTATGGCATGAGAGATATCATAGTGACCCGAGGTAGCACGTTTCATTCATCTTCCTCCCTAATGCGCACCAGGTTGTAAGCGCTCCTGAGATCCAATTTTGTGAAGAAGGCAGCCCATGTAATGACTCAGCCATACTCAGCAATCAGGAGGGAGAGGATAACTGTATTTAACAGTGATCTGATTGAGACTACGGTAATCAATACACGTGGCGCAAACCTCCCATCCTTCTTCTTCACAAAAAGAACCTGAGGACGAGGAGAAGGGAGGGTAGATGTATCCCTGTCCCAGAGATTCGGTGCAATGTGAAGGCCCCCCATAGCCGCTGCCTCCTCTTGAGACAGAGGATACACATGACTACGCGAAGTGCAGCACCTGCTCAGAGGTCTACTTCACAACTTCTGTCTATGAGGTGGTAATTGTGTCGGCCTCTTTTCAGCTGAAGACGAGTGCCAAATCATTATACTCAGGAGGAATGTGCAGTGCGGGCATTTGGTTGACTTTCCACCGTGGTCGCCTACGGAAACACCTATACACCGCCCGACACACTGATCAGACCACTCCCTGAGAGTCCTCTGTTGCGCCAATGAAATGTTGGGGTATGATATTAACCAAGGAAGCCCCCAGCACCACGGGAAACGCAGGAGAGTGATCAGATACAACTGCATGATTTCCCATGACCCTCATGCCTTCATCTTTAGTGGCGCCGTGACCTCCCCTAATCAATCCTGACAGGAGGCTGTTAGGATGGATAGGAAAGCACATCTACGGTAGGAGGGGAATTCCTAATATCACAGAAATTACGATCAATAAAATCCCAGCTGCGCCTGAATCGAATCAGCGCCTTATGCTGGGAATGAGATGAAAGCTGGGGAAATTCAACTTGAATACACAAGTGGACAACAGAGAGCTCTGGGTGAGTTGGGCGCCTACTCACCTTGAAAATGACTCATCAGTGCGTGACCGTTGCCTCCGATCTCAGGAGAACCTCCCGCACCGTAACCGCATGCCCTCTACGGCCACAGCTGGGCAGGGGAGGCCCCTCTCCGGCCCCCCCCTCCTCTAGCACCAGCACCCCGAGCTCCATAGTGCTCGGAGGTGCTGGGGGGATAGAAGAGGCCTAACTCGAGCCCGGGTAGCCAGCAGGGGTATCCAGGACGATCGACATGTCCACCAAACGATCGAAGCTCAGGTTGGGTGTCCCTGCGTACAATTCGCAGCGAACGCCTCTCCGTGAGGCTGCACACCGATAGTGGTGATGAGGGCCTCTCATTCCACTCCCGCACGGCTGCCAGAGTCCGGAAACTAGGGCTAACTCTGCGCGCTTTTCCCTGTCGGAGGTGGAACAGACGCTTCCCCGCCGCTTTCCTGGGGATGATCGAAAACCGCCCTGAAGCAGCAGGAGAACTCCACATAACTGATGGTGGCGGGCGTTTATTTCCTCTTCCTTATCTCGGCATTGGCCTACCCAATGCCTTGCCGGATAGACAGGAGATGAGGGCGGAAACGCTCCGAGAGGGCGTATGAATGCTGCCAGGTAGAGTTCTACTTGGAAGTAGGAAAGCCTGACACCCGGCTGCGGTGCTATCACATGCCCTCGAGCGACGAATCCACTGGACTCGAGATGATGGGTTGGCCGATGGTGGTGGTATTGTAAGAGGAGGTGTGGGCAAACCTCCTCCTTTCCCATCGGCTCAAAGTGTCATCACATCTGCATGGCGGCAAGCGAGTCTGATATGGCGTCCCTGCTGCTGACGCGCTCCTCTAGAGACTCAAGCAAAACACCTGGTCCTGCTGACTCCATGGTGGGTGTGTTATTCTGTCAAATGGGTGATGTGTACGCGCAAGTGAATAGACGCAGACACAGAGAATCAGGATGACTACATTATTGAATGCAAACGCACAAACAAAAGTTCCAAAACACTGGAGGGGAAAAACACCCCGTGCGTAATGAGGCGAATAGTATGCCGACCATCAACTAGACAATATACACAATAACAAACAAACGAAAACAAGGAACTTATATGCTACACAATCAACACTAATAAAGCAACAGGTGTATAAACTAGACAACACAAGACAAACACCGAAAAACAGCAGTAGCTAGTATCGGTAAGAACGCCGGGCTGCCCAACAAGGAGGAGGAGCAGCCTGGCAGAATCCGTGACAAACTGACTATGTCGTCAATGGTGCAGACCATGGTGCTGCAGACCATGTATGGGCCCCTGCTGTAGATGATGCTAGAGGGTTAGAGGGTTAGAGGAATTCCATAAAAAATAGCACAGAGTTTCATTCTGTTTCTGGACTCAGTCTGCATTCTTTCCTTCTACAGCACAGTGAATGACTGTCTGCCATCTGGAAGTGTGTGTCAGAAAACTTTGGCCAACTGCCTGTGTACAACACTGACCCTCTGCCTCCTCTGTACTGTTTATTATTATGTCAGTCAGAGGTTTTTCACAGACTTACAGCTAGTTATGTCTGCCCAGTGCAAGGCAATAGGCATAATGGATAGCAGAGCTAATTTTCCCAAGCTGGCACAATGATGAATAGTGGGCATTCAATCACTTTGCATGCTGTAATTATACAGCAGCCTCTTACAAATAGAATATATTTATTTTCCTCCATAAAACATGCATGTGGCCACATTGTAGCCAACTGTTACGTCATAGTTCACAATGGACAGGATGGAGAAAGAGAGAGGAAGAGTGAGATAGAGAGGGAGAGAGATAGAGAAAAAGAGATAGGGAGGGGGTGCTCCTGTGTGGCCGTGGCAGCAGCTGGTAGTCATTGCTAACTACAGCGTGTGTGTACCCTCTCTATCGCTGTGTCCTGTGAGCCCTGACTTCCTGTCGAGTGCACGTTTTATCATTTACATCGGCGCCTCGACTTTCAACACTTTACAGAGAGGAGCCAGGTGAACTTTCGCCGCCTAATTAATGGAATGCACCGCATCACAGGATATCTGTTGTAGGTAGGCAACCCTGTTCTTGAAAGCTAGCATTCTGTAGGTTTTATTCCAACCCTAATCGAGCGCACCTGGACTCCATTAATTAGCTGGTTGATACGATGAATCAAATTAGTTACAACTGGGGTTGGAGCAAAAATCTACAGGAAGGTAATCTCCAGGAACAGGGTTGGAGAGCCCTGTTTTAGGGAATTGTGTGTGTGGGTGCATAGTACTGTAGCAGTATTAGTAGTACATAACAGTACACACAAGCAGTAGTAATATATGTAGGCTGAGGTGACAGGGCCTGTAAAAGCTTGCTTTGTTAAACCAATATGGAAGGGGTCTATATCAGCCACCATGGAGCTCTTGATGTTATGAAGGGACAACTGCCAACATAAACAGGTGTTTTGGGGTGGTGGTTGTCATTATTAGTTACTAATTGTAAATCAACAGGGACAGGATTATGTCCGAAGTCTTGTGTCCAGCTAATTTGTCATTGGCATCGGAAAATACTAGCCTTATGTGCGACTTTTCTAGTGTGTGTGTTGTGTCGCACGTCCCTGTGTGTATGTTTGTGTGTGCACGCGCATGTGTGTTTGTTGTCATGTGTCTGTTTCTAGAATCCAATAGGATAAGATCATCAGATGGTTCACGAGGGCTGAGAATGTGTGGTTTCCTCTGGTCTGATATTCAGACTGACCTTTGTATCTTCTGGGGCCTGATATCAAGACCATGAGTCTCTGACATCACTACCAAGGGGGTATCTGATACTTCATGGGGAAGAGAGCAGACCTGGGTTCAAATACTATTCGAAATCATTTCAAATACTTTATCTGGGCTTGATTGAACTTGCCTACCAATGGAAAAAATAGGATAGTCGCAAAGTGAAACCCCATCCATCTGGCACTGCAGACAGACTACACTAAACACTAAATGTATCTGAAAGAATCAAATAGTAATTGAACCCAGGTTGGGAAAGGAGTGGCACTCCACATTATAGGACGTGTTTTAATTAAACTCTGTGGGGGTTAAAAGCATTGTCAGGGGGTGGATCATTGGGAATCCTATAACGCAAAGAGGGTAATAAGTGAATGAGGCTTATTGGACAGAGTAAGCAATTGATATGCTTTTAGAACAGGCAATAATACCTTCCACATAAAACAAGTTTGTGGATATCTGCCTATAGGCCTACTCTATGCACTGCAGGAGAGCGTGATCACCATGTCACTGGTTCCTCTTGTGCCAAATGTTAGTAACATAATGATGTTAGAGAGGGCAGCTTTCTGGGCATGGTGCACTGGTCACATGACAGCTAACTTGCATTTGTCACATGCTGAAGGCTATGTGACTTCTATTCCATGGCTCACTCTTCCAAGCTAAACACTGGGAATTGAGGGAAACGGGAAGAAAATGAGTGGTATACGTGAATTTGGGCTGTTGAGAATTTGTTTTGCCTGTAATGACAGTGACATGAGTTCCAGCTGTGGGGGCTGGTGCCAGCAGTGATGATTAGCATAAAATGACTAAACTATTACATAGTGTTTGTGTGCACTGCAACACTAGGTCCAATTTCTAGATATTCTAGGTATTTCTAAAACGATTCCCTGTCCCAAACAGCTTCTTGCACTAAGCTTTAGCCGACGGATATTTAATCCACGGTTTCTGCTGATGTGCCTCTCAGAGACAGTCATCTCAAATCAAATCAAATCAAATCAAATTTTATTGGCCACATGCGCCGAATACAACAGGTGCAGACATTACAGTGAAATGCTTACTTACAGCCCTTCAACTAACAGTGCATTTGGTTTTTAACAAAAAATAAAAATAAACAACAACAAAAAAGTGTTGAGAAAAAGAGAGAAGTAAAATAAAATAACAGTAGGGAGGCTATATATACAGGTGGGCACCGTGAGAGTAATGTGGGGTACCAAGAAGTTGAGGTAGTTGAAGTAATATGTAATGTGGGCAGAGTTAAAGTGACTATGCATAAATAATTGTAATGAGAAAGAAAAGAAAAAGGATGTGGGGTGGGGGGGCAGTGCTAATAGGTAGGTAGCATGATTAGCTGTTAGGAGTCTTATATGGCTTGGGTAGAAGCTGTTGAGAAGTCTGTACCTAGACTTGGCAATTCGGTACCACTTGTCGTAAGGGTGTAGCAGAGAGAACAGTCTATGACTAGGGTGGCTGGAGTCTTTGGACAATTTAGGGTTTCCTCTGACACCCGGTATAGAGGTCCTGGATGGCAGGAAGCTTGGCCCCAGTGATGTATGGTCCTTCAGACAGACTAACCTCTGTAGTGCCTCTGTGGAGGCCAAGCAGTTGCCATACCAGGCGGTGATGCAACCAGTCAGGATGCTCTCGATGGTGCAGCTGTATACATTTGAGGATCTGAGGACCCATGCCAAATCTTTTCAGTCTCCTGAGGGGAATAGGCTTTGTCGTGCTTTACGACTGTCTGGTGTGTTTGACATGATAGTGTGGTGATGAGGACACCAAGGAATCCTGAAGACTCAACCTGTTCCACTACAGACCCTGCCGATGAGAATGGGGACGTGCCTGCCCTCTTTCTTTTTTTTTTCCTGTAGTCCACAATCATCTCCTTTGTCTTGGTCACGTTGAGGGAGAGGTTAAGGTTGGACCACACGGCCAGGTTTGACCTCCTCCCTATAGGCTTATGTTGTCGGTGATCAGGCCTACCACTGTTGTGCTCGCTGCAAACTTAATGATGGTGTTGGAGCGTGGCCTGGCCATGCAGTCATGGGTGAACAGGGAGTACAGGAGGGGATTGGAGTACGCACTCCCTGAGGGGGCCCCGGATTGAGTGATCAGTGTGGCAGATGAGTTGTACAATTACCACTTGGGAGGCGTTTAGGAAGTAGGATCAGTTGCAGAGGGAGGTGTTTAGTCCAGGATCCTTAGCTTAGTGATGAGCTTTTGAGGGACTATGGTGTTGAATGCTGAGCGAGTAATGAATAGCATTCTCACGTAGGTGTTCCTCTTGTCCAGGTGGGAAAGGACAAACACTCAGAAAATACACAACGCGTTCTATGACTGTGCAGAGGAACACAAGTAGAATGGTGCAAGTGGGATGAGCTGTTTGATCCTTCAATGTTGATCAAACCAGGAAATATTTATTGTGACACATGGATAAAGGTGACAGATATAAATGTCCTCTGTCACTGTGGTTCTATGCTTTTTCATTATGAAATAAACGGCTGACTCTGACTCTCAGAGTTTTGACTCTGTGCCTGGCATAGGACAATGTGATAAAAGGCACGTGATGATAATGATTAATCAGGGTACTCTCAATGATGGAAGATGTATTTATCTCAACATACAAGAATGAACAAATAAATAGAGTGGAATTTGAATGGAAAGGATGGATGAAAGACAAGGGGACAATGAGAGGATAAAGAGTGCTGAGACACAGTGCCTTGTGTAGGGGAAGGGTTGGACAAATTGTCACTGGAAATGGGGGGGTGGGGTTGATAAGTATTTTCTGCATGCAGGCCTGAGACATGGTGCAAGGGGTGAGGGGTGCAAAAGCATTTATGTGGGATTTTGGAGATGTGTGTTTGGGGTGAATATTTCTCTACTCTAACTTTGTTAAGTGCAATGGTTGTGTCCTCTGTTTTAGTAAGTGTGTGTGAGACGTTTAAATTTGACAACTTCCACACGTCGGTTTCTAACATCACTCTCCTCTATATACCCCCTCTCGATACGCATCGGATCAGTGTGAAACCTCTGAAAATGGCTTCCGCTCCGGCTGACATGGAGATAAATAAGAGGATAGTAGATATGTGAGAGCCAGGTATGATAGAAAAAAATGAACAACAAGAGATTTTTAAAGAACGATAGTTACGTACTGAAGGAATCTTCTAATATATTGGTTAACATTTTCCAGGGACAACAGCTGTGAGATATCTAGTCCAGATCGGTTTGTGCTCTTGCCAACTCCATTGCTGCCATTTTAAGCCAAATAATTCCATAAGTAGTTGGTAAGAGAGCAGAAAACAGACTGGCACTCCAGGCTAGCTACGTGATTCTGTGGTCATAAAAACACACAATCAATCTAACAACATGAAGTAGTTATAAGGGATTTATATTCAACTCAATATAGTTGATTTATTTATTGTTGATTTTAGGAATTTACTTTATTTGTTGAACCATATTATCCTATAGTGTTTTCATGTTAATAGTTGGTTGTCTGTTGTTTCTCTCCAGTGGCCAGTCTTCAGTCTGGAGGGTAAGGTCCCAGCAGTGTCCAGAGGGGAGGACAGTGGAGGTCAGTTCCCTGTCTGGAGAGCAGATGCCTGATTGGCTGGGCCCCGCCACGCCGGTGCAGCTGGGAGCCAGGGAGACAGTGGTGGGTCTGGCCCCTGGCAGACAGAGAGCAGTCTGGCAGAGTCCTGGTCCACAGTGGGAGACATGATGGACCCCGAGGACACGAAGAGCGTTGACAGCTGTGACGGAGTGGTCCACCTAGCTGAGGAGCGCAGCGAGAACCACTCCTCTATCTCGACATGGTCCACCTAGAGCGGGAGGAAGAGGAGGAGATGCTGGTGGAAGAGGGAGGAGGACGGGAGCCTGGGGGGAAGAGGAGGAGCTACAAGCTAGTGCGATGAGTGTGCTGGGGAGAGAAGGAGAGCTGGCTGAGGAGCTGGGCACCCAGGAATTAATACCCATCTGAGGTGTCAGCTGACCACCAAGAGACTATGGATTTAATTATGTCTGTGGCTGAGGAGCTATTTGTCCAGGAGGGAGCCTGCTGAAGTATCCACGCCACCACCGCCTCTATGCCCATGCCAGTTTGGAAGCTAGAGCCTCCCCTCTGCTCTCTACTCCTGTCCCCTCAATACCTACACTAGCTGAGTTACATTCAGAGCTCCAATACTCTATGCAGGAGCAGCTCCACCTCCCCGGTCCTAGGACCAGGAGCATCCACAGCCACCAGACGAGCCAACTAACAGCCAGCCAGAGTCGTCGGTCTCGCTCCCCGCTGCCCATGAGATACAGGAAATCCCACCAGTGACGGGAGGTTCCCGCCAGAGAAGACAGAGGCTGAGCCTGTTACATCGCTCCCTGCCACTGAGCTTACCTGTGCTGCTGTGTGTGGGGCGCTGCTATGGTGGCTATTGTGGGAGTGTTGGCTGTATGGGGTTGTGGCCTACTGCAGAAAGTAGCAAACCCTATCCTGTCCCAGCAGCCTACATAACCAAGGTCTTTTCAAATCTACTAAACTATTCCACCAAGTACATACTGGATTTTACACAATGTGTTTCTTTGCATCTATGTAGTATTATGAAGGTTGGTTGCATTTTCTATCTATTTCCTGTGCTACCTCAGTTCACGTAAGAGCTCAGGAGATTTGGAAGAGCAAGAATTTTTGTTTCTCTGTATATTCACAGGGGAAATTACACTTTTAAAGTATTTTAAAAATCAGATCTTTGTTTGTTGTTAATTTTTTGTCCCTGTCAATGCACTATAAAACAACACACACACACACACACACACACACACACACACACACACATTAGATTATGACTATAGTTGAGCCACTTCAAGGGGTATTGTATAATGGCTTGTTCTGTGTCACGGGGCAAACTCACAAAGTGACGTTTGTTTTTGATCAAATGTATTAGTGATATTAATCTGTATAGTGACTCAGCTGCAAATCAGCAAAGGGCCAAAGCTTATGTAGCAGGTGTGGATTTCTGGGGTTACAGTAACCACCCTGCACTGCCCCCTGTTGCTCAGTTTGCTGTAATACAGAACAGACAGCTGCCATTGTCCACATACCTTAGAGAAGGAATTCCTGTTCAAAATGGCAAATCAATATAGGTCTACTGCAAGCCCTAGAGGAATTGAATGCACTTAGATTGTGCTCGTGTGCTCCAATATTTTCCTCCATTGGCCAGTGTGGGGGAAATAGATTTGATAAGCAAATGCCCCTTTGCCATTTTTATTCCTTGTGAAACACACAATGGTTACTCAGCAAACATTCCCAACCTTAATTCTCGGCTCTGTTATAAAAATTATAAATGTTAACACTTTCTATGAAGTACATATGTATACCGCTTTTTCTTGAATTGAAGGGTTGACTAAATTAGATGTATTATTATAATTTCCCCACACAAGGTATGATGTCAGTCTTTACCACTTCCTAGTGGCCGTGGGAACAACGTTTTTCCTATTGTGGATATAATTATAAGTGACTCATATTCACATTTCCTAACTGTCCATGGATCCACTAGCTAAAACTTCAAATGGAAAAAGTATAAATTAAGTTATTAATTTCATTTGAAATTATATCTAAAACAATCTCATAGATGTACATAATTATTTTTTCTATAGAGTACCTGTGATTAAATTGTCTCTCTATGCTTATTGAACCACAAGCCAAAGTTGATCTAAACTGTTAAACATTGACTGTTCTCAATTTAACATTTGTTCACTTCATTCCGTTAATTGAAACCAGTGGAATGCACAGTTACTTTGATATACACAAGCTCACAGAACGTGACCACCGGAGTCCTGTAGCGCACAGCGTGTGAAAAATAGTCTGTCCTCAGTTGCAACACTCACTACTGAGTTCCAAACTGCCTCTGGAAGCAACGTCAGCACAAAAACTGTTTGTCGGGAGCTTCATAAAATCGAGTTTCCATGGTCGAGCTGCTGCACAAGCCTAAGGCTGGAGGGGTGTAAAGCTCGCCGCCATTGACTCTGGAGCTGTGGAAACGCCGTTCTCTGGAGTTGAATCAAGCTTCACCATCTGGCAGTCCGGACGGACGGAATCTGGGTTTGCGGATGCCAGGAGAACGCTACCTGCCCCAATGCATAGGTGCCAACTGTAAAGTTTGGTGGAGGGAATAATGGTCTGGGGCTGTTTTTCATGGTTTGGCTAGGGCCCCTTAGTTTCAGTGAAGGGAAGGCCCTTTCCTGTTTCAGCATGACAATGCCCCCGTGCACATGTCGAGATTGGTGTGGAAGAACTTGACTGGCCTGCACAGGGCCCGACCTCAACTCCATCGAACACCTTTGGGATGAATTGGAACGCCGACTGCGATCCAGGCCTATCGTCCAACATCAGTGCCCGCCTCACTAATGCTCTTGTGGCTGAATGGAAGCAAATCCCCGCAGCAAGTTTTCAACATCTAGTGGAAAACCTTCCCAGAAGAGTGGAGGCTGTTATAGCAGCAAAGGGGGACCAACTCCATATTAATGCCCATGATTTTGGGAATGAGATATTCAACAAGCAGGTGTCCACATACTTTTGGTCATGTAGTGTATATGCCCTGACCACGTGGCCTCACAAACTTTATTCCACTGATCTAATCTGTGTCAGTGGCTTTGGTACTTCTTGATTTTCATTGAGTGCCAGTAAATAAAAAGAAGTTGAATAGGTGTCGACTGTGTTGCGGTTACACTGCCCTTCCATCATTGGTGTTGATATAAATAGACCTTTTGAATAGGGCCTGCAGAGAAGGGGAAGGAGAATGCTTCTTTGTTTGAAGAGATAAAGTGCACTTATGGCTGTTTTATGATTAAATGTAAACACCTTGGCACCGATACACTCGTATGCACCCACGCATGCACAGACCACTCTCAGGCAACTATTTCAACATCATTCTTCCTGCTGTGGGTTAATTGTTAGAACTATAGCTGTGATGTTGTAATCAAAACATGTACTTGATCACAATTGTATTTATTGAACTGCATTGTTGGTTAAGGGCTTGAACACTAAGCATTTCACGGTAAGGTCTACACCTGTTGTATTCGGCGCATGTGACAAATACAATTGGATTTGATTTGAATCTACAAATACATTTAGGAAAACGTGGGAGTCAAGGGAGTCTGTATTATTGGTTGCATGGTTGTTGTTGTTGATTTATAGTTTACATTTGACAGAAGTTTGACCATGTAAATGTTTACAATGGAAGGAAAGCTAGAGGGGGAGAACGTTTAGGTACTGTGGTTTCTAGCCTTCGAGCAATCCTAGTCACAGAGAGGAAACATCACACAAGCACACACACGCGTGACACACACCCACACATCCACATCTATACGCACACATGCACCCACCACACACACAGTATGCAGTAAGTTAAAAACGTATTTTCAATACAAAAACTGGCTAGTTATATAAATTCATGGTCTAATTCAGTGAGTGTAGACAGCGGTTTTACAGTATATACCATTGGATAGGGATAGATATAATCTGTGCATCTTTATTGCATTGTGTCCATAATCTTTTAATCTACCCATTTAGGCAAGATCACCGCTGTATTCACACTCAGCGAACCTGAAAGGGGAACTTCAGGAGTCAGTCAGTTGATATTTAAAACGTATGTTGGCAGCATGTAATAAATGAACTTCTCAAAAATCCCTTGTTTATTTGGAGAGGGAGGAGTTGGGATTTGCGGACAAGACAAATACTTAAACTTGAACTATTAATCATCAACGATAGCTTTTATGACTCAGGTCAGAAGTCTGAGCCATAATGCACAGACCAGTTCCACAGTTCCAGTCAAGCAACACATATATCTATGTATTAAAATTAGTGATAGCTGTACAACATACGGTTGTAACATTGACCATATGGTATGGCCCACATTGAGTTACTGAAATATGTATTAATTACATTAATCATCTCAAAAGGTTCAATATATGTAATCAACTCACAGCAAGTTATAGTTACAGTACTTATGTATTGTATTTTTTTGTAAATCATCACCTAGTTTGTTTAATGCTTTGAAGTTTTGAGGGTGAAAATTAAATCAACAATTGCTGTTAAAAATATAGTGACTGTGGTGAGTAAATTAGCAATCCCCTAGTGGTTCAGAGGGTGCAATCATGTTACACAAGGTTTTTCATAGGTGCAGACGATTCCATCATAAGAATTAGGGAAGTATGGTTTTTAATCATCTACTTTTAAATCTCCTACTGAAATCAACACTCACCATGTACACCTTACTGTGTTTGTCTTGGGCATACAGTATTATCCATTACATTGCTACAGACCCCCTCAGCCCTCAGCTGTGCCCTGGACACCATATGTGAATTGATGCCCCCATCTATCCTCAGAGTTCGTACTGCTTGGTGACCTAAACTGGGATATACTTAACACCCCGTCCATCCTACAATCCAAACTAAATGCCCTCAATCTCACACAAATTATCAAGGAACCTACCAGGTACAACCCTAAATCCGTAAACATGGGCACCCTCATAGATATCATCCTGACTAACTTACCCTCTAAATACACCTCCGCTATCTTCAACCAGGATCTCAGCGATCATTGCCTTATTGCCTGCGTCCGTAACGGGTCTGTGGTCAAACGACCACCCCTCATCACTGTCAAACGCTCTCTAAAACTCTTTAGTGAGCAGGCCTTCCTAATTGACCTGGCCCAGGTATCCTGGATGGATATCGATCTCATTCTGTCAGTAGAGGATGCCTGGTTGTTCTTTAAAAGTGCTTTCCTCTCAATCTTAAATAAGCATGCCCCATTCAAAAACTTGACTGCCCTTGACCAGCACAAAAAACATCCTGGGGGCGTACTGTATTAGCATCGAATAGCCCCCGCGATATGCAACTTTTCAGGGAAGTTAGGAACCAATATACACAAGCAGTTAGGAAAGCAAGGCTAGCTTTTTCAAACAGAAATTTGCATCCTGTAACACTAACTCCAAAAAATTTGGGACACTGTAAAGTCCATGGAGAATAAGAGCACCTTCTCCCAGCTGCCCACTGCACTGAGGCTAGGAAAGACTATCACCACCGATAAATCTACAATAATCGAGAATTTCAACAAGCATTTTGCTACGGCTGGCCATGCTTTCCACCTGGCTACCACTACCCCGGCCACCAGCTCTGCACCCTCCGCTGTAACTTGCCCATGCCCCCCGCTTCTCTTCACACAAATTCAGACAGCTGATGTTCTGAAAGAGCTGCAAAATCTGGACCCCTACAAATCATCTGGGCTAGACAATCTGGACCCTTTCTTTCCTAAAATTAGCAGCCGAAATTGTCGCAACCCCTATTACTAGCCTGTTCAACCTCTCTTTCGTAACGTCTGAGATCCCCAGAGATTGGAAAGCTGCAGCGGTCATCCCCCCTCTTCAAAGGGGGTGACACTCTAGATCCAAACTGTTACAGACCTATATCCATCCTGCCCTGCCTTTCGAAAGTTTTTTGAAAGTCAAGTTAACAAACAGATCACTGACCATTTCGAATCCCACCGTACCTTCTCTGCTATGCAATCCGGTTTCCGAGCTGGTCATGGGTGCACCTCAGCCACGCTCAAGGTCCAAACGATATTATAACCGCGATTGATAATAGACAGTACTGTGCAGCCGTCTTCATCGACCTGGCCAAGGCTTTCGACTCTGTCAACCACCGCATTCTTATTGGCAGACTAAATAGCCTTGGTTTCTCAAATGACTGCCTCGCCTGGTTCACCAACTACTTCTCAGATAGAGTTCAATGTGTCAAATCGGAGGGCCTGTTGTCTGGACCTATGGCAGTCTCTATGGGGGTGCCACAGGGTTCAATTCGACTCTTTTCTCTGTGTATATCAATGATGTCGCTCTTGCTGCTGGTGACTCTCAGATCCACTTCTACGCAGACGACACCATTTTGTATACATCTGGCCCTTATTGGACACTGTGTTAACAAACCTCCAAACGAGCTTCAATGCCATACAACACTCCTTCCGTAGCCTCCAACTGCTCTTAAACACTAGTAAAACTAAATGCATGCTCTTCAATCGAACGCTGCTGGCACCCGCCCACCCGACTAGAATCACTACTCTCGGCGGGTCTGACCTAGAGTATGTGGACAACTACAAATACCTAGGTGTCTGGTTAGACTGTAAACTATCCTTCCAGACTCACAGTAAGCATCTCCAATCCAAAGTTAAATCTAGAATTGGCTTCCTATTTCGCAAGAAAGCCTCCTTCACTCATGCTGCCAAACATGCCCTCGTTAAACTGACTATCCTACCGATCCTTGACTTCGGCGATATCATTTACAAAATATTCTCCAACACTCTACTCAGCAAATTGGGTGTAGTCTATCACAGTGCCATCCGTTTTGTCACCAAAGCCCCATATACAGTGGGGGAAAAAAGTATTTAGTCAGCCACCAATTGTGCAAGTTCTCCCACTTAAAAAGATGAGAGAGGCCTGTAATTTTCATCATAGGTACACGTCCAACTATGACAGACAAAATGAGAAAACAAAAGTTTCTCAATACTTTTGTTATATACCCTTTGTTGGCAATGACACAGGTCAAACGTTTTCTGTAAGTCTTCACAAGGTTTTCACACACTGTTGCTGGTATTTTGGCCCATTCCTCCATGCAGATCTCCTCTAGAGCAGTGATGTTTTGGGGCTGTCGCTGGGCAACACGGACTTTCAACTCCCCTCCAAAGATTTTCTATGGGGTTGAGATCTGGAGACTGGCTAGGCCACTCCAGGACCTTGAAATGCTTCTTACGAAGCCAATCCTTTGTTGCCCGGGTGGTGTGTTTGGGATCATTGTCATGCTGAAAGACCCAGCCACGTTTCATCTTCAATGCCCTTGCTGATGGAAGGAGGTTTTCACTCAAAATATCACGATACATGGCCCCATTCATTCTTCCTTTACACGGATCAGTCATCCTGGTCCCTTTGCAGAAAAAACAGCCCCAAAGCATGATGTTTCCACCCCCATGCTTCACAGTAGGTATGGTGTTCTTTGGATGCAACTCAGCATTCTTTGTCCTCCAAACACGACAAGTTTAGTTTTTACCAAAAAGTTTTATTTTGGTTTCATCTGACCATATGACATTCTCCCCAATCCTCTTCTGGATCATCCAAATGCACTCTAGCAAACTTCAGACAGGCCTGGACATGTACTGGCTTAAGCAGGGGGACACGTCTGGCACTGCAGGATTTGAGTCCCTGGCGGCGTAGTGTGTTACTGATGGTAGGCTTTGTTACTTTGGTCCCAGCTCTCTGCAGGTCATTCACTAGGTCCCCCCCGTGTGGTTCTGGGATTTTTGCTCACCGTTCTTGTGATCATTTTGACCCCACGGGGTGAGAACTTGCGTGGAGCCCCAGATCGAGGGAGATTATCAGTGGTCTTGTATGTCTTCCATTTCCTAATAATTGCTCCCACAGTTGATTTCTTCAAACCAAGCTGCTTACCTATTGCAGATTCAGTCTTCCCAGCCTGGTGCAGGTCTACAATTTTGTTTCTGGTGTCCTTTGACAGCTCTTTGGTCTTGGCCATAGTGGAGTTTGGAGTGTGACTGTTTGAGGTTGTGGACAGGTGTCTTTTATACTGATAACAAGTTCAAACAGGTGCCATTAATACAGGTAACGAGTGGAGGACAGAGGAGCCTCTTAAAGAAGAAGTTACAGGTCTGTGAGAGCCAGAAATCTTGCTTGTTTGTAGGTGACCAAATACTTATTTTCCACCATAATTTGAAAATAAATTCATTAAAAAATCCTACAATGTGATTTTCAGGATTTTTTTTCTCAATTTGTCTGTCATGTCATAGTTGACGTGTACCTATGATGAAAATTACAGGCCTCTGTCATCTTTTTAAGTGGGAGAACTTGCACAATTGGTGGCTGACTAAATACTTTTTCCCCCACTGTACTACCCACCACTGTGACCTGTACGCTCTTGTTGGCTGGTCCTCACTACATATTCGTCGCCAAACCCACTGGCTCCAGGTCATCTATAAATCACTGCTAGGCAAATCCCCGCCTTATCTTAGCTCATTGGTCACCATAGCAACACCCACCCATAGTATGCGCTCCAGCAGGTATATCTCACTGGTCATCCCCAAAGCCAACACCTCCTTTGGCACGCCATTCCTTCCAGTTCTCTGCTGCCAATGACTGGAACGAACTGCAAAAATCTCTGAAGCTGGAGACTCTTATCTCCCTCACTAACTTTAAGCATCAGTTGTCAGAGCACCTTACCGATCACTGCACCTGTACACAGCCCATCTGAAATTAGCCCACCCAACTACCTCATCCCCATATTGTTATTTATTTTGCTAATTTGCACCCCAGTATCTCTATTTGCACATCATCTCTTGCACATCTATCATTCCAGTGTTAATACTAAATTGTAATTTTTTTGCACTATGGCCTATTTATTGCCTTACCTCCATAACTTGCTACATTTGCACACACTGTATATATATTTTCTGTTGTATTTTTGACTTTATGTTTTGTTTTACCCCATATGTAACTCTGTGTTGTTGTTTTTATCGCACTGCTTTGCTTTATCTTGGCCAGGTCGCAGTTGTAAATGAGAACTTGTTCTCAACTGGCTTACCTGGTTAAATAAAGGTGAAATAAAAATAAATAAAATAAACAAGTCAGGATAAATCAGTAACATTGTATCAATTCTAAGACCAACACATTGCTAATCTACTGAAATACAGAGAAACTATTTACCAGACACGATGCAACACTTTTCATTACTTTTGATAGGTCAGGAGCCATCCCCAGTGTGTCCATAATAACTTACTATGGAAAAAGGCTAAATGGGCTAAAGGCTATATGGAGTTTATACTCAGGCTTTAGAATGGAAAACAAATTAGTTTTTTTAATCATTTGATGTCAATGACGGCAGTATGGTTACAGATACAGTGCCT
Source organism: Coregonus clupeaformis (assembly GCF_020615455.1). Taxonomy (NCBI): domain Eukaryota; kingdom Metazoa; phylum Chordata; class Actinopteri; order Salmoniformes; family Salmonidae; genus Coregonus; species Coregonus clupeaformis. The sequence goes on from NW_025535025.1 coordinate 98,110, forward strand.
ATAGAAAATATACACACCCCTTGGATTTTCTTCACATTTTATTATGTTACAAAGTGGGATTAAAATTGATTTAGTTGTAATTTTTTGTCAACAATCTACACAAAATACTCTGTAATGTCAAAGTGGAAGAAAAATGTGAATATTCTTTACAGGTGAATGAAAAATAAAACACCAATATACCTTTATTAGATAAGTATTCACCCCCCTGAGTCAATACATGTTAGAAACACCTCTGGCAGCGATTACAGCTTTGAATCTTTCTGGGTAAGTCTCATAAGAGCTTTGCACACCTTTACTGTGCAATATTCTGCCATTATTCTTTAAAAAATTTCCCCAAACATAAGGCTTTGCATTTAGGCCAAAAGTGTATTCCTTTGCTGTGTTTTTTTTGCAGTATTACTTTAGTGCCTTGTTGCATACAGGATGCATATTCTGTATATTTCTATTATTATTTTCACTTTGTCGTTTAGGTAAGTATTGTGGAGTCACTACAATGTTGTTTCTCACAGCCATTGAACTCTGTAGCTGTTTTAAAATCATCAATGGCCTCATGGTGACATCCCTAAGCAGTTTCCTTCCTGTCCTGCAGCTCAGTTCAGAAGGACGACTGCATCTTTGAAGTGTCTGGGTGGTGTAATACATCATCCACAGCTTAATTATTAACTTGACCATGCTTAAAGATATATTCAATGTCTGATTTGTTATTGTTACCCATCTACTAATCACTGCCCTTCTTTATGAGGCTTTTCGAAAGGCTCCCTGGTCTTTGTAGTTGAATCTGTGCTTGAAATTCAATTATTGACTAAGGGACAGATGTAGTATGTATGGGGGACAGAGGAACGGGTAGTCATTCAAAAATCATATCAACACCTATTATTTCACATATAGTGAGCCCATGTAACTTATTCTGTGATTTGTTAAACCAAATGTTACGTCTGAATTCATTTAGGTTTGCCGAAACAAAGGGGGTGAAAACTTAGGCAACGACTATATTTTAGTTATTAAATTTGTATTAATTTGAAAAGAATTGTACATTTTCTTTTCACTTTGACATTATGGAGTATTTTGCAATTAAATCTATTTCAATCCCACTTTGTAACGCAACAAAAAAGTTAAAAAAAAGTTAAAGGGGGGTGTAGACTTTCTATAGGCTCTGTAAGTGTTAGCCATATCAGACAATAGACTTAAAACACTGAAGATATAATGCAAATTATATAGAAAGAAAATCCTACATGGAAATTTCCCCCAGCAGTTCAAAGCTCAGATTTCAATTTACAGCAAAGTCTATATTTATTGAAAAGCATTTATGATAAGATAATATGTATGTTGATAAATATCAAGCCAGAAATGCACATTAGAATGCTATTGAAAGATATTCCAGGATAAATGAAGTCATAAGAGAGGTTATTGTTGTTCATGTGATCTGATCTAGTGATTGTGGGAGGTGTATCTGATCTGCTCTTCCAAAAAGAGAAGTATTGTCAACCACGAGTTGACGTTGACACATTTAAATCAACCAATCTCTTTATCTGACACCAAAAGGTGAATATTGGGGGCTTACACCACTATATATTTACCTGCACAAGTATATCCATCTCACACAGACAGTGATCAGACACTACTCGCCTTGTCTGACGTTTACGCTCAAACATACAAAATGGTGAGTCGTGATGAATTGAAGATCAATTTTGTTTTATTTGAAATACATTTCATGTTGTTTTAGAATAAGCCATTTATTCCTATTCATTCTGTAGCTTAACTTTTCTCTGATTTTATGACATTGTAGTTGATTGCATGTTATTGATGTTTTCCTAGAGCTCCCTGGATAATGACATCAACCAGCACTTCCAGGATGCAATTGATGTGATTCAATGGCACTCTGACAATCCGTATTGTGATACAGGTATACTTACACTCCAACACTCATGCCAGAAAACTAGATTTAAATCTGAACGCTAACAATCACCATCATTATATTAGGCACAGACATTATTGTTAATACTTTTTTTGTATTGAGCATGTCAGGAAAATTATTCTATACATTTTAGTCTCCTTGGTTCTGGCAGTGAAGACTGGATTGAATGAATATCTTTTTCTCCCTCCACTTAGAGTACAAGTACTTTGAGCCTCCAATGCGACCGAGCATAATGTGCTCCTACCCCATCACACACCCGTCTGATGTGCCAGGCCCATATGACTGGAATGAGCAAACGGTGAGTGTTACAGAACAAGTGGTTCTATTTTACCAGTATAGTACTATTGACTGACTTCTTCAAGTTTGCACTACTGTGATGTGTGGTTACAGTACATGTATGTGTCATGTGGATGTGACTCACCTGGCCAGTCTCTCTCTCCTCGTCTTGCCAGTCATGGCCTCATGTTGTTCCTGACGACTCACTGGGTCCATCTGGAACCGTGGAGTACCCCCAGTTCTACTCCATCGCACCGCCACCGAGGAACGGCAAAGGTGAGCAGAGTTTGGCCATCAGTGATGAGCGATGACAATGTCTGTAAGAGGTGTGAGAGAGTACAACTACACATGCTAGAATTGAACATGTTTCTAATACGTTAGTATTCTATTACTTCAGATTTTTGATTGCCAAGTATCAAATTGACATCATTACAACTGAATTTCTGTCTGTTTAGAATTTTATTATATCTAAAGTCAACCTTTTAATATCATCAGGTCGCAAGAAGATGCGTCTTTATGAGTACCTGCATGAGTCTCTGGGCGATCCCAACATGGCTGACTCCATCCAGTGGACAGACCGTGGCAGCAGCACCTTCCACTTCATCTCCAAGAACAAAGAGAAGTTGGCCGAGTGCTGGGGCAAGCGCAAGGGCAACCGCAAGACAATGACCTATCAGAAGATGGCAAGGGGCGCTGCGCAACTACAGCCGAACGGGCGAGATCGTAAAGGTGCGCGCAAACTCACCTACCAGTTCAACCCGTTGATCATCCAGAGGCTTGGGGGCATCAGTCACGTCATTCCCCCGCCCGGGCACCCGGGGCTGGTCACCCTGGGCGGGAGGTGCTCCTCCACCAGCAGCATGCCCCAGCTGAACAGGTCTACTATGGCTGTGCTTCTGCACCTGACTGGCACAGCTGGTATGGACATTACTCCCTCCAGGGAGACTGTGATCTTGCCACAAGCTTCACTTCATCCACAGTCACCAAGATGTGAACTCCGGTAATGTCACTGTGGAAGATAACAGAGGTTAATAGCTGCTTTAGCTAGCTGTCAATTCATACTGCTACTCCTACATACTTTTGTGGGGGCCTACAACTTTGCAGACATTGTGTTATGTGTGTCAGGAAACGTAACAGTCATGGTAAAGAAAATGTAAAAATGTTTTTCCCTTCGTTAGTCAGCACCTTATGTAGTTTAAAATAAAATGTAATGACCAATGATCAGGTATTGTGATCATTGAATATGTAAATAATGAAAATATATTAACTTTTTTTATCTATGAGAACTGTCAACCAGTTATAAGCATTTGGTGTGAGTACTGTACATATAAAGGGAAAAAACTACAATGTTGGTTTCAAATATGAACATTTATTACTGCATGTCATTTTGTAAATAATGAATTGAAATCCTTTGTATCTCAGCGCACATTGATGTATTAAAAAAAATATTTGTTTTATAATTTGTGTTCGTACTGTGTATACTGTTTTATTTTAGGCAATTCATTATTCAACACTGCATCAACACTGACTTCATAACTGACTTCATCGAACTGACTTCAACACTGACTTCATAACTGACTTCATAACTGTGCCATTCTTGCTTACCTAACAATGGTGAAAGTGTCATGAGGTCCAACAAATGTCCCATCCTTGTTGTGTCCTAGGAAAAAAACTGGCAAAAAAATGAGAAAACCATTAACTTTGTTGAATGAGCCAAATATGTCTGCTTGTGCAACGGCAATAACAACACTGTCTACCCCTCACTCACAATTCCCCATCAATCCATACTCTTTAAGACATGAACACAAGGTGTATCGCTTTCCCAAAAAGCCAACCATGGTGATAAGTGGTGTTTTCCTGTCAAGAGAGCCCATGGCTGCTCTTATCTTGCACAGCGGAGAGGATGTGGTCAGTCCTGGGAGACAGTGCTGCTCTGGTGGTGGGCTTTGTGGGGTGGTGGTCATTGTTCCTGTGGTGAAGGTTTACTACGGTAGCCTAGTTGTGGTGGGTAGTGCAAGCCAGGCGATAAGCAAGGCAGCCCCAACTGGCTGTCATGTTGCAGAGGCATAATAAAAGGCTGGGTGTCACACAGTGCCTCCATGCATTTCATCTAACACACAACTCTGTGAAAAACCTGGGATCAGGACCTGTGACTGCAGCAATCTACGTGCATCCGACAATGATGGTAAATATGAGACCGTTATAAGCTTAAGGATAGACTGCACAGTGATGTATTTTGTCATCACACACACAAAAAACACGGGCGCATTGCTTTACAGAACGCTCCCAACAAACGGAACTGTATGTGTGAGTCTGCTGTACAATTTGAATCGGTTATCTTTGTCAGAATTCTTTCGAAGATAACCAGACAGATCTGGAGGTGATTTTGGACTTTCTGGAGGAACACTACAGACAGGGCACTGGAGGAGATGGTGAAGAAAAAGGTTATTCTCTATTAGTGTTACAGAATCATACAAATAAATTGACTATTGTATATTTTTAATGCCACCTCTTGTTTTACACTATTGCAGTGGGAGGTGTCTGTGCTTTGCCTACCCCAGTGACCATGGAAGGAAACTTTGGTGAAACTTGTTGTGATCACTGGTGCCATGAGGAAACGGTACGCATACAATGATATAAGCCTCCCCATGATGCGTAAGTCAGCCTGTCATAGACAGCACTTTGATCTGTGAAAGATACACAGTATAGGGCTATAGTTCATTGGGTGATGTTTTGCTTGTCTCAATCATACAACTCAGTAGTTAAACCAACTTGGTTTTAAAATGTGTTTTTCAGGCTATGCAATCACACGGTGGCTACCCAACAACACTACTGGACCAAAACACCACTACACCGCCTGAGAAAGGGACAGACCACACATTGTCACATACTATGCCAGCAAGGCCAGCGCCCACACACCACACTGGACCTGCTGAGAGGCAAGTTCCCTTTTTGTGGTTAGTAGATACTGCCACTGGAGCTCATGCTGCCCTGAGGGACCAATACCTAAAGAGACCTGCCTTTAACTGTAAAGGACAATGGTCCCATACACCGCTTATCTCTGTACGTTTTACATACATATCAAATTAGCTAAATGTTTACAACTCTACCACTGAGCTGCGCCAACACCATCACAGCTGGGCATCTCACAAAGGGATTTTTATTATCAATTATAAGGGGATATTGTTAACCGCTCCGCTCTATCTTATCATTGTTACTGTGGTTACAGGTAGAAAGGTGCGTCTGTTTCACTTCTTGTTTGAGATGCTGGAGAACCTTGGCATGGCCCACTCCGCGTTTCCTGGGTGCCAGCGGCAGCAGATGGAGTGTTCCGCTTCTCTTCCCGGAACAAGGAACAGGTAGCAGCACTCTCGGGGGGCAGAGGAAAGGCAACAGGAGGCCAATGACCTAACAGAAGATGTCCAGGGCGCTGAGGAACTACGCCCGGTCTGGAGAGATCTTCAAGGTGAAGAAGAAACTGACCTATCAGTTCAGCAGAGCCACCTTGAGTGCCTTGCGGAAGTGCCATCAGGGAAGACTGTAAAGGACACATTTTCACATGAAAAACTGTAATCCATTGTAAATATCAATCATCAATTCAATCATCATCAATTCAATCATCAATCATTTGAAGACTGACTTGATTTAGGCTATAGATTTTTATCAGTAGCTAGGCCTGTTGTGTGAGATTTTACACAGACAGAGGTATATGACTAGCATGTAATCTAGGCTTTTGCTATAGGATACTACACTGAGTGTACAAAACATTAAGGACACCTGCTCTATCCATGACACATTGACCAGGTGAATCCAGGTGAAAGCTATGATTCGTTATAGATGTCACTTGTTAAATGCAACTCAATATTCGGAAGGTGATCCTAATGTTTGGTATACTCAGTGTATATGTAATAAACATTTTAATACTACATGTGTCACACATATATGAGCATATAAGTATTATACATACATACTTATACATATATTATGCACATATACACTGAGTATACCAAACATTAGGAACACCTAAGGTGTTGAAAGTGTTCCACAGTAGTGTTAAATTGGCTGGATGTACTTTGGGTGGTGGACCATTCTTGAGACACATGGGAAACTGTTGATCATGAAAAACCCAGCAGTGTTGCAGTTCTTAACACAAACCACTGCGCCTGGCACCTACTACCATACCCCGTTCAAAGTCACTTAAATCTTTTGTCTTGCCCATTCACCCTCTGAATGGTACACATACACAATCCTTGTCTCCAATTGTCTCAAGGCTTAAAAATGATTATATAACCTGTCTCCTCCCCTTCATCTACACTGATTAAAATGGATTTAACAAGTAACATCAATAAGGGATCATAGCTTTCACCTGGATTCACCTGGTCAGTCTATGTCATGGAAAGAGCAGGTGTTCTTAATGCTTTGTATACTCAGTGTATATTTAGGCAATAAGGCCAGAGGGGTGTGGTATATGGCCAATATACCATGGCTAAGGGCTGTTCTTAAGCACGACGCAACCCGGAGTGCCTGGATACAGCCCCTAGCCGTGATATATTGGCCATATACCACAAACTGCAAGGTGCCTTATTGGGGTTATAAACTGGTTACCAACGTAATTAGAAGAGTAAAAATTAATGTTTTGTCATACCCGTGGGCTTTCAGACAATCAGCATTCAGGGCTCGAACCACCCCACTTTATAATATATATTTTATAATATTTATGTTTCATAATGTTTACTTATGTTTCTTTCTTGTTAAATGTTAATAAAGTCTAAGAAATCTCATGAAAAATTATGTAATTGAAACGCATACCCAGACCACCTAACCATGTCAGGTGACTAGTTTGGCATTGATACATTTTCAATTCATGAAATGACATAATCCATTCAGTTTTTCAACTAAATGTAACAATGTTTCTCGAGTGAAGTCTTCACGTTTGCATGATGAGAACTACATTCACGGCGGGAAAAATCTGAGGCAGCTATGGAGCACGTGCATAATTAATCATCTCACCTGCCCAGCTGTTGACACCACTGAGGGGTAATAAGAACGGTTGACACGATCGAGAGACGCCATGTTTCCACCTGATAAACGTTTCTTTGAAAAAGTATGTAGTAGGCCTATTCATTGCTTATACATTAAAAGGAGTTCAGACAACGCTGCAGAGTGCCAAGGTGATTTCGGGCTACTGCATTTTCTTTCATAGGCCTATATTTTGTTCAAGGGCATTTTCCGTTTGAAGTTGTTTGTGAAGAGTAGGCCTGGGGTCAGTGTATTCATTCCGCCAGTTGCAAAACGAAACAAGTTTCTATTGGACAAATTCAGGTATTTCCCGCCCCCGTTTCGTTCTGTTTGCTTCCGTTTAAGAAACGTTTTGCAACAGAATCGGCGGAATTAATACGCCCCCTACAGGAAGATTATAAAGTTATAGAGCCAACTGACTGAATCAAAATATTTAGATTGGCTGTTAGCCTAATTGCTACAGATGTGACTGATTGAAGTTCGTTTAGGCCTACAATGGTTGGCTGTTCCTAGGTGTCATTCTACTATGCTACCCATACAATGGCCCTAAACAGTGCCAAATACTGTTGGTTAAAGGGGCCCATATTGCAGGAAAATATTTCAAGGCTATACATAAATATTAGGATAGAATTTAGGCAATTAACCTATTATGTTACTACAGTAGGCCTAATAAAGCATTGTCTTTGTCATTCAAGCTCCACATTTCTTGGCACTGGACTGGAGAGCTGGAGGTTTGGATAATTTTTGCCAACCAGTCCAGAGAGGGTCATATGCCTCTGCTCTATGGAATGCCCCTGGGCTCAGTTTTTCAAAAGTTATCCATCTGTATTTCGCCTATCCGATAGGATTAAATGCATAAAAATAGAATGAATAGAATATATGAATCATTGACTTGAATGGGGACCCCCGTTCTATTCATTCTATTTCTTTCCTATCCGATAGCCGAAATCCAGATAGATAACCTTTAAAAAACTGGGCCCTGAAGTCAGAGAGACATTTGATCAGAGCATGGGGAGTTCCATCACCATAAGGAGGTAGGAGTGAGTCTATTTACAGTCTACTTTCCATGCTACCCTCAACATTTAAAATGGGCCATTCTCCTCTGGGAACAGAATTATGCAGTAATGAGCATCACTGTAATAGCAGTCTCTTGGGCAGTCTCTTGGCTGAGTGTGATCCTTTGCCTGGTCTGTGTGATTGTCATCTCTCATTTTGTGTGAGGTTAACAATTTGATGTAATCATTGACTAGAGTATGTCTACATACTATTGGTCTGCATGTGTACATGCCTGGGAGCATGTCATGGGTATGTGTTGGTGTTATTTTCATCATGTGTTCATGGGTAGAATGGTAAGAGCTGTTATGTCCTTGTGTTACCAACAGGGGTCAGTGTAGTTCCTCTGAGGGGCACTGTTGCCCCCTGGTTGTCCCTATCAGATCTCAAGGGTGACCTCATGGCTAAATCTCCCCTGTGATGCCAACTCCTGCCCAGACCAGGCAAATTCCAAATGGTTTTGTGTGCTCTTTGTTAGCAGACCACATGATACTGCCCTAAGCCTTGCATTTACCGCTGGAGCCCACTCTGAGTTATAAATGGGGTACAGAGCCTGTGTGTGTCTGTTACCAAGAAAGGCCACATACTTCAAAAATATCTGTGAAGGCAGTCACCTAACACTAGGCCTAAGTAAAGTCACGTTTTTTCTTCATGAAATCTGTCTGGTGTTAATCATTAAAGTCTTCCACGTCATTAGGAAACAATGTGCATAGTAGGTGTGCAGTATCATATGTAGAGATTCAACAAATTAGTTGTAGGTTTTCTTTATGAAGGGCTTTACTGTCCCATTTCAATAGGATAGCCTGAAAGGCTGCAGGCAGAGATGTCGTTTCAGATACAGTAAACACTCTTCTGTGTTCAATGGACAGGGGCAGCACTGCGCTGATATTGGACACACCTCGGTATGTTGTTGATACAGTGAATGATAGCGCAAGATGCAGTGGAACTGTTTTCAGGAACAACTAAAGTGTTGGTCCTCTGTAGCTCAGCTGGTAGAGCACGGCGCTTGTAACGCCAGGGTAGTGGGTTCGATCCCTGGGACCACCCATACACAAAAAAATGTATGCACGCATGACTGTAAGTCGCTTTGGATAAAAGTGTCTGCTAAATGGCATATTATATTATTGGTGAAATGGAATCCTACTGTTGAGTGGTTATGTTATGTTAAGTCTCAGCAGGAGCCTGGGACTGCCCACGATAAGAAGCCCTCATTGTTTGTGTTCTAAAAGCACCAAGATGACCTCTCCTTTTAAGTCCCAACAGCTTTAAGCCTTGTTGACCGAATCGTCACAGCCTCACTGGAGACCACTGCCTGATTTATCACTCACCCGACGTGCTAAAAGGTTAATTAGCCTCCTAGCAATCGCACCAATCTCAAAATTCTCTATCAAACCCTCTTTCCATGTCGGATATGTCAAATGTCAAGGTTCATGACAGCTTTCTAAGTATATGCCATATAACCACCGCCCAGGCAGCTCTCCAGTATTTATTGGCCCCGCAGGAAGGCCCTACTTACTTGGACAGCATCCACCGAGGATTACACAGATCTCTGACACTTGGCAAGTCTATATAAGCTAGTCTTCCCAATCTTTTTATGTGCAGCGAACCCACAAAGTGTCCACCTCATTCAGGGTTGATGACCTGGGCAATGGTGGCATCCATTTCACGGAACACTAAATAAACCCACAAAGTGTTGTACTCCCAAAGTGCTGTCTATTTTGATACTGTCTAAACAACGGACGGTCCAAGAGCCTCTGTCTGCCTTCTATATATTACATAAATTAATTAAGAAACAGTTGAAATGTTCAGTCCCATTTCAGTTTTTTTGAATGTGCATGTATTACTCCTAAAAGTGCATCTATTTCACAAACAATGTGTTATCTGTACCGGTTTTGATATGGTATTTTAGAGTTCCAGGATAGTAGTGTATGTACCCCTATCAGATTACATCACACCTGTACAGCAAGACATTTGACGCCACACAGCCCTTTCAGCAAATCAGAGGAAACCAATCATCCACCACTGTTTGGACGAGGAATTAGAGCCTTTAGAATAAGACCCCCCCCCCCCCAGCACCATACAGAAGCCCTGGGAGAGCAGGCTATAGAGCTGGCATAGAGGACAGTGAGGACAGTGATGCTGGGGGCAGGATGGACCTGTACTCTCAGCTAGAGAGAGGAGGGGCCTGCTGCCCTGCTATATAAAGACAGGAAGCCCGTCTCCTCTAGATGTGTCACTGTGCCGCCTCTCCCCCATTGAGATTCCCATACTGTCCCACACTGTGCCCTCCTCATCTCTTCCCATCACTCTGGTCTGAGGGTCCAAGAGAATTTTGCTGGTGGTAGCCCATCTTCATCTCTCTCCCTCTGGACTGAGGGCTCTCACGCCCCACCTGGCCTCCCATACAGTCACGCTGATCTGAAGGCACGTACCTACCTGCAGCTTTTCATTCATTGACGCTTTTCTTGGGACCCGGCTCAAGATGCCAGAGCCCACAAAGAAAGGTAGGAGTGCCCCTGTTCTCCTCACTGAGTGTACAGAAAGGATTTCAGCATAGTGTACTGTACAACCTGTCCTGAAGCAACGCTTTGTTCGAATTTCAGACTGCATCTAGGATCCTGCTTGTTTAATGTATTAACAACAGCTGATAACTGGTACTAATAATTGTAATGCATATATTCTTTTACTTTCATGTTGTAATTATTGGTTGGTTTTCTCTACTGGCATATAATATGTGGAAAAGTTCCATTAACCCTTAATTCCTTTTTCTTGTTGTGTAAATAAGGGCAAAATATTTATTTTGCAAGGTTTCTTTTGGTGTTTGTTTTGTTCGTTTGTCGGCATTATTGAGTAGTTATTTAGCATTAGACAAAATAAGTTCTCTAAACTATACTTTGAGAGTTCCCAGGAATTTGCTCACGGTAATTGAGAAAGTGACTTTGGCGACAACAGTACTGTATTTCTGCTTGGATGTTTCTACCTCATCTGTGGAGATAGAGATCCAGGTGGTTTATTTAAAAAAAACTGCTGTTGTTGCTGCTGTTGGCATGATGGACAGTGGTCTCATGGTGATTAGGAGCCCACTGGATGGAGACGTGATGAGCCCTGGTGGAGAAATGTTGATGAGCCCTGGTGCTTGGCGCTGGGCTGAGCTGGACACCAGCGAAGAAGACCCCCTGAATGGTGATACAATCTGGATGGACTGTCTTGGGATCGTGTTGGGATGAAGATGCTTTCCGGATGATGGATACATTCCGTCCCTCGGTCTTGCTGATGACTAATGAATGGATGGCAGGGTGGATGACATGTTATTTTGCAGCAGAAGCCAAACAAGATCCCTCAAACCCATCCAAAACTCCATATTCATCTCCTCCTTTCTATGGTAGAGCCCTCAATAGCATACCGCTGCTTGTCTGCATAGACCTAATCACTCTGTGTCCGTCTTGTCTGTAATTCTGCTATGCTAGTATTTCCTCCCTCTCCATTAGTTCAGATCTTTGGGGACTTTGCTCAATAGTAAGACATGCCCATGTACAGGAACAGTACAGTATATTCATCACTTGGACACCACCCCAACGGAGTGAATAACACGTTTTATTATAAACCGTTTATCTTCTGGTGGACCGTAGCTTTATCTGCAGCAGAATTCGCGCATCAGGAATGGCACGCACTCTCTTCTCTCCACACATACATCCAGGCCACTCTGCCGGTGCATTCTCTCCCTGTAGGACAATGGGGCTTATAGGCTGGAATGGGAGGGCTTTGCAATATTGCTTTCATGGAAGTTATTCAATAAATATTGTGGCAATAAATATGAGGACTAGACCAGGTATGCAGCAACCGGTCCAATCCACCTTTTGGCATCTTTAAACAGTCAGCTGTGAGCTCTAAAAACATTCCATTCACTTTACTGGCCTTATTCTGATTTCAGTACCAGTTTATTACTTGCCCGTGTTGCTTTGATAGGGCTCTCAATAAATGTCAACATCTCAATGTAGTGTAGCAGAGGCTGGGTGAGCTAGGAGAAGTTTAAAATCTATGACGTCGCTTCGGGGTGAGGCACCATGAGACTGTTGGACAGCTTAGCTTCCTCTTGTACATGTATAACACACAGCACTACTGTAAAGTGTGTTTTATTAGTACATGTGAGATGCCTCCAGAAAGTTCATCCACCATAATAAACATTCATGATCCCGTCGGAGTCAAACACACAGGGGAAAGGGAGGCAGTTGCATGCCAGTCCACCGCAACCACCTTCCATAAATAGCTGCTCTGTTGCAGAAGACTAGATAAATGACTGTGAAAAAAGTATTGTTCTTATAAAGGACTGAACAGCTGAAGAGGAGGAGGCTGCTGGAGGTGGTGTTGGTTTAGTCTGCAAGACTTTAAAAATCAGGATGAGAGATGATGGACTGATTGACTGGCTGGCTGGCTGAGTGGCCCTTGGAGCTCTTGGGACCTGGATTCCTTGGTCCCTGGAATAGTTCAGAATGAGCAGACTTTTAATCCCCATCCTTCATACTCTCTCTCTCTCTCGCTCTGTCACTCTCTCTCTCTTGCGCTCTCTCTCACTCACCACCCGCCATTGTCACACCATCATTTTAGATGATGATTCACTCAGGGAACTCAGGGGTCAGACGTACGGTCATTGAATATCTCATTCAGAGTCAAGAGGCCAGCATCCTCCACTACACCCACTGTGCCTGCTCTCAGCAAAAGTCTTGGGTTTCAGTGGGAAGAAAGCCCACATCCTCAGCTCTGTATATTTACAACCGCTCAGCCCCCATCACTCTCCCTGCTCTGTTACCTCAGACAGCATGGTCGTCGCTTTACGAATTCCACTCCATAAATCAAGCCTTTAGGTAAACAACACAGGGAGACCCTGTCAGCTGCTAATCGCCAAACCACAGCCCCACATCCACACTGAGGTTGTCAGCAGTTCCTTTCTGTGGCCTTTTCACTTCTAGCAGCACTCATTCTCAGAACTCCTAGGAACCAGGAGTCTGTCATTCTGCAACGAACGGACACACTCCCTTAAGTGGACTGCCGGTCCATCCGACACACAATATTCACAAAGAAGAGGTGTTGATAAATGGTGTACATTAAAAAGTTCTGGGGTCTATATTAAGAAGCAACGGTAGTTTGGCTCCGTTGAAGTCACCATGAGCCCATCTGTCTGCACAACAGCATGGGCGACAGCTGAACATACCTGCAGAGTGGTCAGATGCACTGGGAAGTTCGCAGAGGTGAAACAAAACCCTTCTCTGCGATTAGACAAAGAATGCCTCCCTGTAGTGCACATTGATGTGTGTGTGACCCTATAGGATCCTGATGTGATGAGCCAACGGCACGTTTTTGGTGAGGTGTGTCAATTAGTAAATCTGAACTGCAGTGTCCGGCGGGAATCACAAAAGAGTGGCTGGACAACAGGGTTTTGGCTGTGTTGCAGACTGGAGAATAGAGGGGTTGGGAGGTCATTATGGTTCCAATAATGATAATTGTGTATGGGCTTTGGATTACAGTATGTACATTATTACTGTAATTAGGCACACAGGGACTTAGGAATGAGAGATGGATGGGAGTTACTGTATATCAAAATGAGAGAGGAAATTGGCAAAGGCAATAGATGTGAAGAGAGAGGGGAGTGGACAGAGAAGGGCAGGGCAGACTGTCTTACAGGGAGAGGGTTACTTCATATGGTCCTAGGACTCTGGGACTTTGGACAGGAATGGCACAGTAATGCACAGTATTTCTCCGGATCATTAACAAAGGACCCGTCGTGCCTGGCACAGGGCAGGGTGGCAGCCTGTGAATCCCTGCAGAATTCGCAGGCTGCTGTGCCAGGCCCAGTGCTCATCGCTGAGTTCCACTCTCTGTGGAAATGGACAGGCTAGCAACAGAGCTGGGGGAGTACACTGTCATCACCCTCCAAAAATCCCCCCTACACCCCATCTCTTTTTCCTCTCGGCCCCTTACTCACTCACTCAGTCAGTGGCCGTGTCCAAAATCTGGCTTGCCTACTACTTTAACTGCATACTGTGTACTAATCGTACTATGTACTATTTAGCACACACTGTTTAGTAAAAAGTATGCAGTATGCCATGGCCGAAATGTACTACTTTTGGTCCGTTCAAGACAACTGGGAATACGGAAACAAAACGAGCTCAGACTGGGAAAAATTGGGACGTCGGTGATCTTCAAAACTATTTTTCCCAGTCGTAGCACGTTTTTTTCCTGAGTTCCCTGCTGTCTTGAATGCACCGTCAGTTGCGTCTTCATATGAACCAGAAAGGATCGTCTGTAGCCCCACCCAGTGACCTTTCCATGTTGTTGTTTTGGGTTTATGTTAGCTAAATAGCTAGCATTTGGAACTATGTATTTGGAGTAAACTTGAGTGTACCGTAGGCCTACGCATGTATTAATTGAAGAGTCACCTGAAGCTTGAGAGTAATGGGAGATGCAGTAGAGGAATGCAGTGCTGAGGCTACTACTCTGAACTGTGTGTGGTGAGCTTTCTGGCGCCCAGAGCTGCTGAGGCATCACCCAAGTGGGTGCTATACATTGTGAAGGAGAAGTCCAGTGGCTACAGGACTCGGGCTGTTTCCCAGAGCAGCCCACAACAAGATCGTCACCGGACTGCATCTTCATCAACCATCTCCCTGACCACATTCCTCTGATCAAGCCATGAACTGTCCCTCTCCATCTTTGGAGGATGCATGCACTCTATTGGTTGACCTAGCCAACTGTAGCTAGGCTACTCATGATGTGTTGCTTGTTTGTTTTTTACATTTGATGCACTTTGAGATTATGAAAAGTGCTATTGAAATGTAATCAATTATCATACCAAAGAACATTTAGTTTAGTAGAGCAGAAAGCTCTAACGAAGGCCGAGAGCAGTGTGCAGGTTTCTTTTTTCATCCTAAACAACAGTGATACTAGCCAGAGCAGTGTGCAGGTTTCTTTTTCACCATAAACAACAGTGATACTAGCCAATTGTTACCATGCGCCTGCAACAAGCACAGGAGGTTGGTGGCACCTTAATTGGGGAGAACGGGCTCATGGTAATGACTGGAGTGGAATCAGTGGAATGGTATCAAATACATCAAACACATGGTTTCCAGGTGTTTGATGCCATTCCATTTGCTCCATCCGGCCATTATGAGCCGTTCTTCCCTCAGCAGCCTCCACTGGGCCAACAACATAGCTCAGATGTGCTAGTGCATTTTTGAATGTTGAAATCTTGAAAGTAAACACACCAACAGTAGATGTATTGGTGTCAACAATTTTTTATTTTTTTACAAACAAAGCTATTGTATAATGATAATACTGTAGTAATATTTTTTTGGGTTTTGATTGCATGTTTTCCAGCCTGTGTTTTATAATATAATATATTTTCTTGTACTATATGCAAATGTTAGTGGTGTAAGCGTGGTTATCAGGCTCAAGATAGAAATCTGTTGTTTTTGGTGCCAAAGTCCCTGTGGGCTGATATCAGTCTTGGTGTAAGTGCTCCTCTTGTAGCCTCTATCTGTCACTGTCTGCTGGCGTCTCCATGTCTGTGTTTGCCTGTTACTGTGTAATCCATCCTCAGTCTACCAGGCTAATGTGACGATTGGGTGGAATTCCCCTGTCCTCCAGTCTGCATATTGACACACGACATCAGAATGGAAGATTGTCAAACTTGCATTGACTTTCAATAGGAAGAGGAAAGAGGAAGAACCACTGTGTTGCGCAAGAGTGGAGATTTTCAATCTAACATTCTCGTAAGGACCAGACGAGAACTCACGTGACTCTGTTTCACTAACCCATTAATAACACACAAGGTAAATGTTTAAACCCGATAGGCTAGGGCGTACCAAGGGATGGATAGAGACTTTGATCCACTGATGGCTGTAAGTCCCTTAATAGGTTTAGATTGTAGTGTCCAAATATGTGCCATGATCAGTCCAGACAGTGCAGAGTAAAGAAATGCCCCCATTTTGAATTGTTCTCTTTTGTCTCTGTTTTGCAGATGAGACGCCCAATGGTGAAAAAAGGTCAGTGAAGGGGTGATGCCCAACAATGTTCTTTCACCTCACACAGCACTGGCTTTGAGCAGAGAACTTGGTATGAGAGAATTATTATGGGAAACTTTGGTTATGTCATGCAGGAGAGAATGTATCCCATATTATGTTGGCAGTCTTGGTCTATTAGATGGTGAAACCATGTTTTTGCAAATGTGAAAGCACATTAACGTACTACTGAGGCTGCATGTAATGTGGCTATTCCACCTCCGACTTCAGTGTGAATGTGTAAACACGGTCGCTGGTTTAAACACTGTAAATGTGGAGGGTCTACATGTCCTTGGCAATAGAACTGTTGTACTACTGTGGCTCAGTGTTCAGTGGTGACGACCGACTGGTCAGAATCTACACAATCCCCCAGCGGACCGGCTGATCCAGGCCTGTTGATTCAGCTGACGCTCCTGCCCCCCCATGTGACCAGGGCGCTGGCGTGTTATTGGCCGCCTGCCGACGCCAGGCTTTGACCTTAGGAGCAGCGGCAGCATCTTGGGCCTGTGGCTTCCCAGTACAGTGGGGGCATAGCTCTGCTCCTACACACAGGTTTAGGCTAAATTTATCCCTGGGCGGGCACTGCTATGATTTTATGTACTTCTCTGAAAGTATTCAATCGTAATTGTGCCCAAAAATACTGTAATTGTGCTTCAGAATGAGAATCGTCTCAGATTTTATAGTGTAGTTGTAAAGTCAAAAATAAGATTCAGTCAGAATTTGCACAAAGATGAAGTCTGAGTAAACCTGTCATACAGTAAGTAAATGACATATTTTAACCCTGTAATATATTTCATCCATCAACTAAATCCCCTCACGGTTAAGCACCAAAACAGTGAATCTGGTTCAGCCAAATGGTTGTAAAAGTCTTCTGAATTTTTCTCCCTATGTATCGTTGAAGGGAAATTTTGTTTTAGGTGATCATCTACACTCAGAAAATATCCCACTGTATTGATATTGTGCACGCATGTGTACGAACGAGTACAGTAAAATACACTGTACGTGTCCCAATCTGTGTGTAACTGAAGGGAAAATGGCGAGTGAGGTCGGGCATACAGTGAGTAAGTATGCCCATTTGTGAGAGAGTGAGTATGTTAGAGGCTAGATGTGGAGGCTTTGTGCTATAAAAAGCAGCTCTTCCATCCCTGTTATATTTGTCACATACTCAGAGAGTGTTGCCCCAGACAGTAGTGAGGCGCCCATGCCCACACCTGAGATATCCCTCAAGGTCTCGCCTCCACCCCCAGGTGGGTACCCATGCACTGGTGTCATACTCCTCCTTTCTCCCCTTCCTCCCCCTTTATTATGTTCCACCTTGCATACCCCTCCTTTCTCCCCTCCCACACTCTTCCCAGGTGATTCATTTTCACACCATACTAACAACACGCGTGTTTGTTGTTGTGTGTCCACTGTTCTTATTTCTCTTCATTTATAATGGGATTTCTCGACGGTTCCTCGATGACACACACATTCACACACAAACAATATGCATATAAGTCAAAATAGTCTACGTGCGATCCGAATAAGTCAACTTCCTGATAAGCAGCACATATGATGCACATAATTACGTAGTTGCACTGCTGCTAACACACTCCCGTGCTCGCGTTGCTGTGATGCTCTGTCCCAATACTGGCTTGTGCTTTCTCTACCAAGTATGTCACCATTGTGTGTGTGACTGTATGAGGTATTGGAATATGGAATTTTCCACAGGAAGTCCATTCAGTGTGAATGAGGAAGTATAAGTTTAATTGTTACATTCAGCAGGTAGCCATCAATACATTCCATTGTTATGTTGACATTTCTGGGAACTGTTATGATTGGCTATGTGAAATAATGAAAATTGATTTTTAGAGCTTTTGTTACATTGTAATGAAGTCTTGTACAAGCTTGCTGAATAAGTAAAACTTTACTTCCTTGAAGTTTCCAGGACTAGCTATAGATGTGCAATGACCAGATTGGTAACATCCCTACATTTTTACCTGGTAGTTGGCAATGAGATGGAAAACGTTTTATAATTTGTATCAATTTTTGAACGCCTGTCATGCATTCAGACATGACTGTCAATGGAAAGACCCAATCTGGTTGCTGGCTATCTATGCTCATCCATGCCCAGCCAGCACCTCATATATACTGCAGTGTTTTGAGAGGCTGTCAGTGCTTTTGCTCGAGGCTTGCTGCTCCAGCCTGGCGTTGTTATCTGCCGTAGAACAACCGGTAGAGACTGAGAGGGAAGGATCCACAGCCCATGGAGGTGCTTAAGCCTGTAGAGCCTCAGCCTGTGGTTGCTAAGGAGACAGAACCAGTAGAGAATGGGTCTAAAGAACCAGAACCAGAGGCGGTTGCGGTCAGGGCTAAAGAGCAAGTAGAGTCTGTGAACTCTGAAGTAAAGGAGGAGGCCCTGTCCCCTTGCTCACCCCCACCGCCTGGTAAGTAAAATTCACTCAGCCATTCACAGTAGAAGCGCATGCTATTTACTATAACTAAAGCTATAACTGAAGGCCCAGAGTTTTTCCTGATCAGGTCATGTGGTTAGGAAAAACTCCAAGCGCTTCCGTTCAATTGTCCCACTCTCAAACCATTGATTGAAGCAGTTTGACTCTAGTCTGTGCTAGAGTCAGATTCATAGTGTTGGTCTTTGCTAAGGCCCTTTATCTTCTCCCAATAGATCGTATGGGCCAAAGTTCCATTCAAATCAGGCAATGTATTGATTGAATCTGTATGAATCAGGGTTTTATTTGGATTGAAGCGCTGTTTATAATGACTTTGCTTTCTGCAGTGTCGACTAGTGCATTTTTATATACATTAAGTTCTAAGACTTCTAAGGCGAATGTGCCCCCAAAGTTGTGACTGATAGCTTTTTCATGGTAAAACGGCACATGTAGGCTACATGTAAATGCAGCATGCCTACTGTGTGCACAGTTCAGTGTGCACTTTATGGCACATACAGTTGGAGTTAGCAGTTTGCTTGTATTAGAAATTGATGACTGAAAGAAACTTAGTGCTGTGTGAGTGGAGGAGATAGACGGTAAATTTAATCTGTGAGAGCCTTGTCCCAATTCAGCAACCCCCTTGCCTACGGTGAAGGAGGAAGCAGAGCCAGTTGTTACGGAGGTTACCCAACCTCCAGAACCAGTTGTTACAGTGGTTACCCTACCACCACCCCCACCTCCAGAACCAGTTGTTATGGTGCAGGTTACCCTACCACCACCCCCACCTCCAGAACCAGTTGTTATGGTGCAGGTTACCCCACCACCACCCCCACCACCAGCAGGTCTGGAAGAGTGTGTGTCTGTGCAAATACACGAACATGTGTATGTGCATATGCAAGACCGTGTGTATATAGGTAGGCTACGTTTATGTGCGTATGCACAAACATGTGTTGGTGTGTGTGTGTATGTGTCTATGTTTGTGTGTGTGTGTGTTTTCTGTGTCTATTCTTCTCAGTACAGTTTACAGATTGTTTCTAGGTTTCATAGTGAGGTTATAATGTAGCAACAATCCCTTGAACACTTTCTCTATAAACGTCCTTATTTTAAAGAAATAGCGCCCCTTGTGTGCACTTCTAGTAATACCGTATACCCAGGTATGGTACAGAAACGGTATGAAAATCTGGATACCGGAGGGCGCTAGAGAGCGTGCTATGGAGTAGACGTGCATTGCTAGAGCTCCGCTCAATTTTGAAACAAATTAATATTTATCTTAACCTCTCACAACCTATAACTTCAAACAAATATGACAAAGGGAAAAGGCAACAAAAAGGGGTGCTAAACAAGATAATTGGAATGAGATAGACAACGAACCAATTTCAACGTCGCCGACCCACGAGGGAGCTAGCTGAAGAGGCTAGCTTCCAAGAGTTCCCCCACAGATCCTACTCAAAGTGACATACTGGCTGCCATAAACGCACTAAGCAAGAAGGTGGACACAAGGTTGGCTGATATCTCCAAAGAGTATTGGGACTTTGGCCGAAACTGTGAAGGCAACTAAGGGAAGGGTGCACGAGGTTGAGCAGACGACAATCGATCACGAGGCCAGGCTACAGGACATAGAGAAACAGTGCGCAACGTTCAAAAATGACAACAAAACCCTGAAGGCCCGACTGGAAATGCTCGAGTCGCATTCAAGACGCCAGAACATCCCGAATATGTGGGATCCAGGAGGACACGGAGAAAGGGAAACCCACTGAATTTGTCTCGGAGCTGATACCGGCATTGCTGGGGAGTGAACACTTCAAAACGGCCATCCTGATCGACCGCGCACACAGAGCACAGGCAACGAAGCCGGCAAGGCAGGGCCACCAAGGCCATTCATTGTAAGGCTGCACTATCCCCACACCAGGGATCTCATCCTCAAGCTGGCTAGTCAAAAGTTCCCCCTTAACTACAACGGAGCCAGGGTGTCTTTCTACCCAGATCTTACCTTGGAGGTGAGGAACCAACGGAAAGAGTATGATGAGGTACGCAACAAATGCAGGCGGCCAACATCCGATATGGATTCCTCTTCCCAGCCCGGTTTAAGGTGACAGTCGAGGATCAACACGACGTTTTGACAACGCAAAGAGGCAGATCTGTTCTTGACAAGCAAGCTCCCCGGCTGAGGATACAGAACGGCTGTGCCAGCAGGCTAAATGGCCAAATACAGGCCAGGAATGTGTGTGAATTGAATTTCCGCCTATGTCTTTTCGATCAGAAGATCAGAAATTGGGACTTATAGGATAGGTGAGATGTTGTGGCTAATATAGCATTGTTTGGCATGTCATGTTTTAGCGCCACTCACCCCCTAACATGAGAGTTAAGTTAAGTGTTATTTAATATTAGTTTATATGCGGAGCATCTATAGACGACGTAGTTAGTTCAAGCTTTATGTCTAGACACCCTAACGTTTGTGTGTTAGCCAAGGAGTGCTTCAGTTTGGGGGAAGTCACTCAGTAAAGGGACGGGAGGGGGGTTGGGGTCTGTGTTTTATGTTCACGTTTATTAGTACAGGTGGCATGACAAGCTCCTCACGGGCGGGACGTTTTCTTCTGGGTTTTGTATGACAGCAGCAATTTGCTTTAAAATAAGAAATGCCACATAGTGACCCGAGCACAGAGTAGACCAGGTGGAATAAAGATAGTCAGCTGGAACTGTAATGGATTAGGGCATGTCGTGAAACGAAGCTAAGGTTTTTTTCTCATCTTAAATCACTGGGTGCTGACATAGTGCTTCTTCAAGAAACTCATATTAAACGCCCCGCAGGCCAAGCTCACTAGTCGGCTGGATCGGTCAGATATACCAGTCTAACTTTGATGCAAAAGCGAGAGGGGTAGCAATCCTGATAAGGAAAAACATTCCTTTTGTTTACTCAACCTCGATTTCAGATCCTAATGGTCGGTATATTATTGTGGCTGGTACACTGAATTCAAAACCAATAACCTTGGTCAATTTATATGGACCCAACTCGATGATCCATTATTTTTTTCAAAGGGTATTTAAGGCCATACCAAATATCTCGGATACAAGTGTTATTGTTGGAGGTGACTTTAACTGTACGTTAGACCCTCTTTTAGATAAACAGCTATCAAGGTCACTTCAACAATCAAATGCCCGTGTCTGTCTAAATACATTGATGACAAACCTTAACATTGTCGATATTTGGAGACTGACGCACCCAACAGACAGGGATTATTCTTTCATAAATCATATTCCAGAATTGACTATTTTTGTTGGACTCCAAACTAATCTCAGCAGCTGAGTCGGTTACCTATCACCCCATTCCTAATTACGGACCACTCTCCCTCTGTCCATGGTGCTGAAACTCGACAATATGTCGACAGGTCGGGCGACAAGTGGCTTTGAGACGCATACCTGTTGAAAGGTGAGGCTTTTTGTCAGTATTTTTGGAGGAGCAGATTGCCTTTTTCCTCAGTACTATCACACGGGGGATGTTGACGACTCCACCCTTTGGGAATCTCTAAAGGCTGTGATTAGAGGTTACATTATTTCTTATACATCAGAGAGGGAAGAAACGTGCCAATACTAGGGCTGAGAGAAATTGAAAGAGAGTTAGGGGAACAGGAGAACGTTTTAGGAGCAAATTCCTCGTATACAGTCCTTAAGAAGATCACAGTTAAAGTATGAATACAATACCATCCTTTCGAAGACGGGTGGGCTCTTTACTTGCTAGAACGCAACAAAGTTATTTTGAACTGGGGGACAAACCACATAAATTATTAGCAAGACAGCTAAGGCATGTACAAGCATCTAGAGCTATTCACAAAATAAAAGAACAGAAGGGTAAATAGTAACAGATCCGCAGGACATTAATAAATGCTGCACAGTTTTACTCAGAGCTATACCAATCAAAATGCGATGCTACTGATCCACAAACTATGAGAACCTCGCTGATTGTGAACTTCTAAACTAGACAGGGGGCAGCTGCCGCACCGATGCAGTGGATAACCTTAGATGAAATTAACACAGCGATAGCACAATTTCCAAACAGCAAGGCCCCTGGGTCGATGGATATGTAATAGAATTCTATAAGAAGTACTGCGCTAGTCTATCTCCACTTATGCTGCGAATGTTTCAACAATCCAAAGAAAATGCCAAACTCCCGCAGAACACTGTATGAGGCTACAATAGCCCTGATCTTGAAAAAAGATAGAGATTCCATGGAGATGTCGTCGTATCGCCCGTGTCGTTACTCCCCATAGAAAACAAGGTGTTGACAAAGATATTGGCAAACCGATTGAAAAAATATATTTCCGACATCATACACCCTGACCAGACAGGTTTTATCCCGGGCCGACATATATACTACAATTTGAGACGCCTTTTCAACGTAATGTATCATGACCGTAAAGTTGAGGCAGTGGTAATAGCTCTTGATGCAGAGAAGGCGTTTGATCAGATTGATGGAAGTATATGATGTCGGTTCTGGAGCATTTTGGATTTGGAAAGGAATTTATTAATTGGATAAGAATTATTTATGCACACCCAATGGCGTCCGTGGTGACCAATCAGGAAATGTCGCAGTCATTCCGCCTGTTCAAGGGGTGCCGACAGAGGTGCCCCTATTTCGCCTGCTCTCTTCGCTATAGCCATGGAACCCCTTGCTACGCGCATTCGGGCATGTGCCGATATAGCTTCTGTTAAAATAAAAGACACACAGCACAAAATTTCCCTATATGCAGACGATGTTCTTTTGTTTTTGTCCAAGTCTAAAACGTCTATTCCACCATTACTTAACTTGATAAACACATTCGGCTCCTTCTCTGGCTACAAGATAAACTGGCAAAAAAGTGAGATGATGCCAATATCACGGCCTGTGGATATGCAATTTCTGCAATCTACCCGCTTAGAACAGTGAGGGACAAGTTCACAAGCCTTGGCATTGTAGTGACAAGAGACCTTGACCAGCTATTGAAAGTGAATTGGGACATGAAAATATATCAGCTTAAACAAAATATAGATTTCTGGAAAACTCTGCCTATTTCCTTGGTTGGTCGTATAGCGCTATTAAAATGGTTGTCCTACCCAGGTTTCTTTACACTCTTCCAATGTCTACCCAATTTCATACCACAAAGCTATTTTTTAAGAAACTGGATTCAATAGTAACTCCATTTTTATGGGATAACAAGGCAGCCAGAATTGCAAAGAAGCATTTATGCAAGTACAAGATAGAGGGGGCTTTGGCCTTCCTCACTCAAACTGTATTATTGGGCTGCTAATCTGAATATTGTGTCTTTCTGGAGGGAAAGTTTACCTGAGATGAGACGGAAGGATATGCCTTCATGGCTTTTGATTGAGCAGGCCTCCTGTCAACGTTCCTCACTCCCTGCACTTGTTAATAGCCCATCATATGTGAAAAAAGCCACTTATGACTCCAATCCAGTCATTTGTCATACTCTTAGGATCTGGAAACAGATTAGGGATTTTCTTAACATACCCACTGTGTACATAGACAGCCCGATTAGTCGGAATCATGCTTTCCACCCTGCAATGGATGATGTGGTGTTTTTCACAGTGGAGGGAGAAGGGGCTCACAACAATTGGTAATCTATACATAGATGGTCAGTTAGCTTCATTTCAACAACTACAGGCAAAGTTCAACATGCCAACAACACATTTTTCAGATACCTCCAAATCAGGAATTTCTTAAGGACACACATCCCACAGTATGGCATGAAGCCAAATAGTCCTACATTAGATAGCTTGATCCTTGTCAAACCCCATTCAAAAAGGGTCGGTCTCCAGACTGTATGATGTGCTACAGGCCCACATAGAGGTATCCACAGACACCATTAAAAGGGCTTGGGAACAAGAACTTGGTTCAGAAATCTCAAATGAGGACTGGATAGAAGCTCTCAGGAATATAAACCACAGTTCAGTGAATGCCAGACACAACCTTGTACAGTTTAAGGTGATACACAGGTTACACTACTCAAAAGTAAAACTGCATAAAATATTCCCGGACACCTCACCACTGTGTGAGAGGTGCAAGCAGGAGGAGGGGGACGTTGTCCCACTTATTCTGGACATGCCCTAAATTACAGGCTTACTGGGCTCTCATTTTTGATTACTTATCTAAGGCCCTTTGATAGAGTTCTAGCCCCCAGACCCATTGATCGCTCTGTTTGGTCAGTTGATGGGAATAACCAGGAGGGGAAAGCTGTCTCTCTTTGTACTCTATTAGCCAAAAGGCTCATATTGCAATTTTGGAAATTGGAGACTGTACCTACCTTTGAAATGTGGTTACGGGATTTAGGGAATGTAATCCATATGGAAAAGATTCGATACAACACCTCCAATAGAAGTCCATTGTTTTACAAAATATGGCAGCCGATACTGGATAAATGGTCTAGTCCCGCTTCATAACTGGGCTGACGATCTGCTGCTACTCGTGCTGTACTCCACTCAATATTTATTTTTGGCTGAACTACACTGCTTGTAATGACTATATGCTATCTTCTTATACACGTACCACCTAATAGGATTTTGTTTTATTTGTGTATGTGTGAGTTAACTTTGTTTTGTCCTCTAAACTGGCCATCCCATCCAACAGTACAATGAATGTCATTGTTTGTATTGCTGTCTCTTTTACTTTATTTTTATTGGAAAATAATAAACATATTATAAAAAAAAGAAAATCTGGATACCACCCAACACTACTCTCTAATGTCTCTGGAGGTGGAGCTGAGCTCAGTTACTCTTTTGATCGACACAGCAGAGGGTTTCTCAAGTAACAGGGCTTTTCTTGGATAGTTAGGTCTTAATCTTTCGTATCCCTTGTGGACATTCTTGTGTTCTTCTGGCTGCTGCTTGTCAACTTCAATCACTCTCTACCTCTCACAGTGCTTCTCACTTGTGCTTTCCAGCTTTCCTAAACCAAGTTTGTGGTGTTACGCATAATTACTTTATCCTGCACGTGCCGTGTGATCTCTCCACATCTCTCTACCGTCCACTCCCATCCCATAGACACTGGTGTGGTCTCTCACAGGACACGCCGATCTCATGATCAACACGTTTGTGGTCTCGTACACTTCATCTATCCATTTCAAAGACATGCATATGTGGTGGTGTTGTGTCGTGTCAGTCCCATGTTCTGTCTTGTCTTGCATGCTTTGTCTTGTGGCTTGTCTTGTTGGCCTTGCCGTGCCGGTGATGGACTTGGAGCTTTTGATAGGTGGGTCTGTGTCAATCACACCTTTATTGCAGATAAAGATGATGACGCTAAAACCAACACCCCATCACCACCGCCCCCACCAGGTTGGTAACCATGACAAACCATCCCCCTTTCCCACCTTTTCAAGTCAGTTACCATGGAGACTCACTATATGACAGTGCTTCCATCAACACCCCAAAACTCATTTTTGCTGGAGACAGTTACTGTGGGGAAGAGTCTAACTATAGAGAACACTATGGATAGATTGTGGATGGGTCTTTTAAACACCAGGTTTTTTCTCAGACCTTTGGAATATATATTCCTGATGTGCATTTAATACTTGCACATGGCATTTTGCTGGTTAGAATATTCAGGATCAGCTCTTAAACTATTGCAATATATGTTTGTGCATATCACATACATATGTTTTTACATTCATGCCAATTCAAAAATGCCAAAGCATAATTCCCTACAAGCACACAAACCTTTATTTATTATAATTCTCAAATAAAGATATGGATGTGAAGATCACATCTCATATATATATATATATATATATATATATATATATATATATATATATATATATATACACAATGCCTTCAGAAAGTATTCACACACCTTGACTTTTTCTACATTTTGTTGTCTTACAGCCTGAATTTAAAATTGATTAAATAGAGAATTTGTGTCACTGGCCTAACACAATGATGTCAAAGTAGAATTATGTTTTTGATTATTTTTTTTTACAAATTACTTAAAAATGAAAAGCTGAAATGTCTTGAGTCAATAAGTATTCAAACCCTTTGTTATGGCAAGCCCAAATAAGTTCAGGAGTAAAAAAATGTGCTAACAAGTCACATAATAAGTTGCATGGAGTCACTCTGCTTGTGCAATGATAGTGTTTAACATGATTTTTGAATGACTACCTCATCTCTGTACCCCACACAAACAATTATCTGTAAGGTCCCTCAGTCGAGCAATGAATTTCAAACACAGATTCAACCACAAAGACCACAGGGAGGTTTTCCAATACCTTGCAAAGAGGGCACCTATGTGGTAGATGGGTAAAAAAAAAAAAAAAAAGCAGACATTGAATATCCTTTTCAACATGGTGAAGTTATTAATTACCTTTGGATGGTGTATCAATACACCCAGTCACTACAAAAGATACAGGCGTCCTTCCTAACTCAGTTGCCGGAGAGGAAGGAAACCGCTCAGGGATTTCACCATGAGGCCAATGGTGACTTTAAAAACGGAGGATGGCTCAAAGACATTGTAGTTACTCCACAATACTAACATAAATGCCAGAGTGAAAAGAAGGAAGCCTGTATTTAATAAAAATATTCCAAAACATGCATCCTGTTTGCAGTAAGGCACTAAAGTAAAACTGCTAAAAATGTGGCAAAGAAATTAACTTTATGTCCTGAATACAAAGTGTTATGTTTGGGGCAAATCCAACACAACACATCACTGAGTACCACTCCTCATATTTTCAAGCATGGTTGTGGCTGCATCATGTTATGGGTATGCTTGTCATCGACAAGGACTAGGGAGTTTTTTAGTTTAAAAAGAAACGGAATAGAGCTAACACAGGCAAAATCCTAGAGGAAAATCTGGTTCAGTCTGTTTTTCCAACAGATACTGGGAGAGCAAATGCACCTTTCAGCAGGACAATAACCTAAAACACAAGGCCATACATACGCTGGAGTTGCTTACGAAGACGACATTGAATGTTTTCACTTTTTTCATTAAGGGGTATTGTGTGCAGATGGGTAAGAGAGGGAAAAAAACTATTTAATCCATTTTGAATGCAGGCTGTAACATGACAAGAATGTGGAATAAGTCAAGGTGTGAATACTTTCTGAAGGCACTGTATATACACACATACCACGTATGCTCATAATGTATACTGTATGTATATTATATGTTATGTATATATGATGATACAGTGGGGGAAAAAAAAGTATTTAGTCAGCCACCAATTGTGCAAGTTCTCCCACTTAAAAAGATGAGAGAGAGGCCTGTAATTTTCATCATAGGTACACGTCAACTATGACAGACAAATTGAGAAAAAGAAATCCAGAAAATCACATTGTGGATTTTTAATGATTTATTTGCAAGAAATTATGGTGGAAAATAAGTATTTGGTCACCTACAAACAAGCAAGATTTCTGGCTCTCACAGACCTGTAACTTCTTCTTTAAGAGGCTCCTCTTATCCTCCACTCGTTACCTGTATTAATGGCACCTGTTTGAACTTGTTATCAGTCATAAAAGACACCTGTCCACAACCTCAAACAGTCACACTCCAAACTCCACTATGGCCAAGACCAAAGAGCTGTCAAGGACACCAGAAACAAATTTGTAGACCTGCACCAGGCTGGGAAGACTGAATCTGCAATAGGTAAGCAGCCTTTGGTTTAAAGAAGAAATCAACTGTGGAGAAAATATTAGGAAATGGAAGACATACAAGACCACTGATAATCTCCCTTGATCTGGGGCTCCACGCAAGTTCTCACCCCGTGGGGTCGAAAATGATGCACAAGAACGGTGAGCAAAAATCCCAGAACCACACAGGGGGACCCTAGTGAATGACCTGGCAGAGAGCGTGGGACCAAGTAACAAAGCCTACCATCAGTAACACACTTGCGGCCGCTAGGGGACTCAAATCCTGCAGTGCCAGATGTGTCCCCCTGCTTCAAGGCATGTCAGGCCCGTCTCAAGTTTGCTAGAGTGCATTTGGATGATCCGAAGAGGATTGGGAGAATGTCTCATATGGTCAGATGAAACCAAAATATAACTTTTTGGTAAAAACTCAACTGTCGTGTTTGGAGGACAAGAATGCTGAGTTGCATCCAAAGAATCAGCCATGCGCCTACTGTGAAACATGGGGGGTGGAAACATCATGCTTTGGGGCTGTTTTTTCTGCAAAGGGACCAGGGACGACTGATCCGTGTAAAGGAAAGAATGAATGGGGCCATGTTGTGAGATTTTCGAGTGAAAACCTCCCTTCCATCAGCAAGGGCATTGAAGATGAAACGTGGCTGGGTCTTTCGCATAGACAATGATCCCACACCACCCGGGCAACGAAGGATTGGCTTCAGTAAGAAGCATTTCAAGGTCCTGGAGTGGCCTAGCCAGTCTCCA